>NW_018020935.1:109095-120285 GCF_002006095.1 Pseudomyrmex gracilis | reverse complement strand
AATTAACCCTGGGTATGGGGCAGGTTGACAAATCTGCGCGATTGTACTTAACATTAAAATACTCTTTTGTGTAAAGATATATAAGAATAATATTTGTTTTTTCTTAAAGCTAAAGGATGTGACTATTATATAATGTACCTAGTATTATATAGTATTGCGTACATTTTTTTTTTTTACAATCTATTTTGGATGTTACTTTGTGCCCCGGTCTCCCCTACATTACCAAAGTAATTTGTAAGTGACTATTATATATTATATTTATTCTGCGATTTTTAATTAATTAATTTCTTAAATTTTATTAATTGGATTTTATGTTGATTTGATTGTAGAAATGCATTTGATAAGGACCTGATACAAGGTCGAAAGCGTTTATGCCACCAAGTTTTAATAAACATATTTAAACATTCACACATCAATAACAGTGTTTTGCTTCGATAGCCAGAATACATTTGTCTATTAAAAAATTCTTGAAGCTACATTCACTTATCTTTACATAACCAATAACAATATTGATGACGGTTGGCAGCACCATCAACCTGAAATGTCAAAATAAATACCTTGCAAGTTGTCTGCAGATAGGAAACCAAAGGGAAATTCGGGCCCATAGAGGGTTAAGAAATACCCAAAAACACATTAAGAATTGTGTTTCAACATTTGCGCATCTATCAATTATTTTTTTGTTCAATAAATATATCCGATCTATTTGACACACCGTCCGTTCGTTGGGTCGACATTTTGTCTTTTAATGTCGAAGAATCGATTCGAGCGTCGGATAGAAAAACCTCACCTCGTTGAAGACGAACGTCTTCTTGACTTTGTACGTGACGGTGCCGTTCTCATTGAATTTGATGTCTTCCTTTTGCCAGTGTTGCGAGTAAACATACGGTCCGAGTTCCTGCAACACCGGTTTCTCATTGTTGTTCAGAAACTCGTCGGCGTTCGTTACGTTGTAGATGTAGATCTGCATGCGCGGCACCACAGGCGGCTCCTTCCAGAAATTGTACGTGCGCCCGCCGTCGCGCAACGCGAGCTCGTTGTCCAGTATCAGATCGATGATCTTCGGGAACACGACCGCGAGAACGGCGGCCAGAATTATCAGCAGAACTCCTATTGCCACAGCCGCCCCTGAAGCACCAGACAAGATCAAAAAACGCGTGAATGAATCACATCGCACATATGCACGTTGCACAGTCAATAATTATCTTGCGATCGCGAGCTTTTGAATGCTAATTGAATTCTCAGTTGTAAAAGAATTAAAACGAGCTGACTGGGATTGAATACACAAGCCGGAACACGGATAGGAATTCGAATGACGATTGCAACAAGACGGTAATGTCATGAGAAAAATGAATTCTCTCGCGGTGAGAAAAAAACGTATTTAACAAAAAAAAAAAAAAAAAAACTTCGCTTTTTTATTCAAGCGTTTTTACTCAATCAGTTTTTCTGTCCTTATTATTATTTTTTTTCCCCCGTCAAATGTCACACAACAATCACGACGATTGGATTGAAGCAATCTGCCACGGTCATCTCGAGGATGGCCGATTGCGTCACGACCTTTTGATCGAGGTCGTTGATCCGCAATTGATTTCGATTAACGCAAAACCCTAAGGAACAAGGTCGACCGGTTTTGAAAATCCTCGGGGCATAACGCGCATCCTTGAAAAGATTTCTTCCTTTTGGATTCCAAGCCGACTCGCAACACTGTACAAGGAATGAATTTTATAATACCGGTCGCGTTGGCCAAGTCCTTCGTCAGGATCTGAGAGCGGCGAAACAATCACCGCGCGCAACTCGCGCATAGGCGCACTTTGCGCCTTTTCTCGTATAAATATTTATCCTTCGGCGCGTTTCTCGTTTTCTCAGCACCTCGGTGCGGCCGCATTGCATTGCGCGTTTATTATTATTTATGCCGCGTGCGGGCGCGCGCATAGCGCATTTTACCACGTTTAAACTTGCGTTACCAGGCCCCTCCTCCCAACCCCCCCCCGCCTGAAACTGGTTAATCGGAAGAAGATAACGCTAAATCGTGACTTAAGGAACCGAAGCTAAGGATCGTAAAAGTAGTGTCGTAAGTTTGGATAAAGTATTCCGCTTCCAAGAAAACAGGCTGGCGGCAGCGCGCTGCAAAAAGTAATCTCTCTCCCCTCGCATTGCGCGAGCTAGTTGAGAGAATATTTATGTTGCAATTTTCTGGGTACATGAGTATAAAAAAAAAATTTATAAGAGAAACGTGTCTCTTGTCATCGCTTCCTTCAAAAAAACGGCGAAATGTCATTATTATGTTCTTTTTCTTCTTTCAATTGTCAACAGATCACATGTGACTTTTTTGTGTTCAACTCTATGTGAGGGAAATAACAAAATCAAGTAAGAGCCGAGGATGCGGATTTTTTTTTTTTTAGAGATACATGTGATTATATGTATATCAATTTACGCTCTAAAAAAAAATTACGACATATTAAAAATCGATGACGTATTAAATTTAAAATTAAATTCACACAATTTGAAAATCTATATCGGATCCTCGCATAAAATTCTTGTTTACTTCTTTGTGAATTTGAATTTTTTTATCTAACCATCTTTTGGATTTCACGTTTCGAAATCTGTATCTGTTTCGAGATTTCCTTTGGATTTTTTCATAATTGCTATTTTTTTGTCGGTTTTTCTTCTAACACTTTGTATTAAGAGAAAGACATTATTCGAAGATCTTACGCGACCTCAATCGCGTTTCAAACTGGTAGAAAACGCTCATAGATCTGGGTCATCTGTCATAATAAAACGGAATTTTTTAAACGAAGATCTTCATCTCGGTTGCAATAATTCGATTGATCAATCCGGGCAAATTGTAAATTTCGTACATCGATTACGTGCGAAGGATTGTTGTGCAAAACATTTCGAGTCAAAGTAGCGACTGTAACGCGAGGAATAAATTAAGACGTAAAACAAATGAGTAAAATCAACATAATAAATTTGCATGTTTATTCGCCGTTAATTGCCACGTGATTTGCCGTTTACGTTTCTCGCCGTTTCTTCTTTTCAAAATTGCATAATTATCGGGCTCGTGCGCGCGACGAACGAGCAAAAGAATGATAGGAATTCATCGGTGGCGCATCGATGCGCAGTTGCGGGTTCGGCTTTCTAACAGAAAAGCGCCGCACTTCACGAAAGAAATTCTCCCCACCCTGTTTCTCTCGTGTGTGTGTGTGTGTGTGTGTGATTCCGACTTTTCTTTTCCGGCTTTTCACGCGCGCGCGCGTATTTATTTCACGGTCTCGCAAGGCAAGTTTTGCGCGGTATTTATTTTTGTTATAAAAACCAAGAGTCCAAATTTAGCGTCTCCATTGAACCTCAATTTTTCTTTTTTTATGTAGGAGTAAGAGAGAAAGTAGATGTTACTTTGACGCTGCTATACGTTCGAAAAATTTCCTTTTTTCCTGCTAAAGTTTTAAGGTAGGGTTCAATTCTCAGATCAGACTGCGCGTTGCGAGCTCTGATAGGCTCAAAATAGGAGTAAGAAAATAAGTAGATGCTACTTTGACGCTGCTATACGCGTCCGAAATTTTCTTTTTTCCTGCTAAAGTTTTAAAGTAGGATTTCAATTCTCAACTCAGACTGCGCATTGCAGGCTCTGATAGGCTCAAAATAGGCTCTGATAGGCTCAAAATAGGAGTAAGAAAAAAAGTAGACGCTACTTTGACGCTGATATACGTCCGAAATTTCCTTTTTTCAAAAATTGAGGTTCAATGTAGACGTTAAATTTCGACTCGGGATATACAATGATACATTTACTAGACCTGTGTATATATGTATACTAAAGTAATAATACACACAGTGTACGTGATGATCGTTTAAAAAAAAACACGTAAGGATGACACACGCATTAATCATTCTAAATCAAATCCGTTCTGAAATATCGTTTTTTTTTTTTTTTTTATCCTTTTTTAATGAATATTTATGTCGATGTGTGTATATGATTCGATTATCGATCAAATTCTTGAATAATTTTAGTCATCGCAATTCAAGGAATATCCGTAAGCGCGCGTTTGATTAAGCAGACTTTTAAAATCGTTTAAATTTTAATACCGTTCGCATTTCAATACCGAACGCGGCGCGCGTACAGTTTTTTCTAATCTTTTATTCATCTCGCGAAATATAACATTACGAGGAATTTATATTTGATATCAAAGAGATACACCGGAGAAAATTTGCTTATTATCGCGCGCGCGCGCGCGCGTTGTTCTTTCTTGAACAACGTGAGCACAATTCATCGCGCGGTCGTTTGCTCGCCGTCGCGTAAAACTCGAGCGAGGAAATTTCTCTTACTTAGAGGCGTCACGACCACGACCACATTTTCGAGTACTTGACCTCCATTCCCGTGGAGCGCCGTCCAACCATGGGACGAATAGTAGCGCGCGATGTACAGTTAGACGCGCGATGCGTCCAATACGACGCGTGCTGGCCACGAGTGACCAACCGAGAAGCTAATTGCCGAAGAGCTGAACTCTCAGGCGCCCAGTTCTCATAGTTGTAGAAAACAATTATATATATTATCCTTTTTTTTTTAATTAACAGACGTATTGTTGCTCCGAAATATCTTGTGGTTCTCTAGCGGCCAATATTTTTGTCTTTTTTTTTAAGTTTTAGTATCTCAGATACGCAAATAAAACACTTAGACGAAGAAGTAAGTAGGCTTTTGAAATTCTCTAAACATTAAATTGGTAATTAAGTGCCAAAAATGCTGGATGTTCGTGCGAAACGAATATATAATCGCACAAAAAGCGAGAGATTGCCAGGTTCGACTTCTGGCCGAGGTGTTTTTTCCGCAATATTTTAAAATTAGATAAGGAAACAGATAATTCTCGTATATATGTGATGCAAAACCATCTTATATAAATTAAAGAATTCGAATTTTCAATTCAAAATTCAATTAATACACTGAAATAATATAAATATATTTATATAGTCGTTCTTGGACTCTTAACGACCAATTTAATGTTCGTTTAAAATATTTAGAACCAGAAAAACTGGTCACAATTATTTTAAGTTTTGATTTCAACCGGGAAACGTTTTTTTAGAATGCAAGTCCGCAGAAGTTATATAATCAAGTGAATTTTTTTCGGAATTCGACCATTTACGCACGGAAAACAATGTGAGAGCGCAAGACTCCGATGTCCGGCTCCTTTCCTAGATCTATTGCGACATCGTCATTTTGCGCACCGCGCGCGATCGATTGTGCGGTAAAGTGTTATTACGTTTTTAGTCACGTAGAATAAGGTGTCGATACTTATGTGGCCTTCGTAGCGGACTTTGTGATGTTCGGCAGGTACGATCGATAGAAATTGCAACTTGAGAAAGAAGAGAGAAGAAAAAAAGAGCGCGGAGAATATATCGAGAAAAAAGAAACGTAAACCTTGATACATGTGTGTATCCATCCCGAGTCGAAATTTAGCGTCTACATTGAACCTCAATTTTTGAAAAAAGGAAATTTCGTATAGCAGCGTCAAAGTAGCATCTACTTTTTTTCTTACTCCTACTTTGAGCCTGTCAGAATTTATTTTGAGCCTATCAGAGCCTGCAATGCGCAGTCTGATCTGAGAATTGAAACCCAACTTTAAAACTTTAGCAGGAAAAAAGGAAATTTCGGACGTACATAGCAGCGTCAAAGTAGAATCTACTTTTTTTCTTACTTCTACATAAAAAAAGAGCATTTAATTTTCGCATCTAATTTTGACACGCATTGTTTTTTTTTTTTTTTTTTTTTTAACGTCAGCACAAAACCGTGTGTCGCAAAATGCTTTCGCGCGAGTTTTGAAACGTCGAAAAAATACCGATGTCGTCGATTGCGCGAGGAAAGAAAAAAAAATAACGCAACAACGAACAAAACTGAAAACGCATATCATTAACCGATCAAATTGCATGCGATTCTTGCTTCGAGACATCGGATATTGCAACGCCAAGTTGTAATTATCGATCGGAGGAACGTTAGACGTACTTGTGCGGCGTACAATACTCGGAGAGTTTACCTCCGAGAAATATCGTCTAATGACAATGGGATCAATAGAACGGAATCAACAAAACGTTTTAATAATACTTTTACGAGCGTGCATGTGCGCTACGGAGTGTGCGTATATACACGGATATATGTACACGCACACAGACATATTTACTCGTCAGTTTTTTAAAATCCTTTGTCTCGAGCAACATTTCGCATTTGCGGAGCCGCAACTTTTCGGCGAGCACCTTTTTTGTTTTTTCGGTGCAGACATCGAGACTCGTTCTCAATCGAAGACCATGACAGTTCCGATGTCTCCATAGCGAAGCCCCGACGATCACACACGCACATAGCCTGCATGCGCAATAAGCGACCTCGTCTTCGGTGTAATAGCTTCTTCGTTCTTATAGGAGAAAGGATGTCTTCGCATGACGGATTCGAGTCGCACGAGACCGAGCAAATGTCTCGCAACGCGCGACTTGACGTCGTCGAATTGCAAGATTGCATTCTCAAACGCCGGGAGTTTTTTCAAATAATATCCTGGAAAAAGTAATCGCGTACGGTATAACGCCGCCTAAACCGCAAATTGAAAATACAACGAAATTTGCAAAATATAAAACAAATTTGTTCAATCTGGCATCTCAGACAAAAGCGCCGTCTTGCTCGTTTTTTTTCTTTTTTTTTTATCGAACACACGTGATTCAACTGCGAAATGCGATACAAAAAAGTTATGTTTTATGCATTACATACTTACATTAGATATGTCGATTAGACTATTAGAGACTTCAAAAGAACGCGATCGAAAGAACACGCGCGTCATCGTTCTTTTAAATCGTATGAATCGAACTGAAAATTACTCGAGGTAATATTTTTTTATTACGAATTTTATTTCTTTATTACGCATTCAAACGAATCAATGATCGAATCGTGTAATTTAACATGGACGCAATAAAATCCTGTCAACACAACTTGTTCAAAACGTCTTCTTGCAAATCAGTTTCGTAATACAACTCGATAATAAAATTAATAAAAAAACTTGATAATTAAAAACTTTAAGCCGGAAATTCCAGGCTCGACTCATGGCTGAGGAGTTTTTTTCGCAATATTTTAAATCAATTAAGGGAGGTATTCGGAGTCTATCGTATATGAGATGCAAAACTAGCATCCTATATGAATTTAAGAATTGAAATTTCAATTCGAAAAACACACGTGAAAAACGTGAATTTACTTATACATGTGTACACACATATAAGACATATTTTCCGCACAACATCCTGCAAACGGCTCTTTAAGACTAATTATTTATTCATTTATTAAGTTTAATAAACTTCATGAGCCTGAGGAGATCCTCAATTTAATATTGATTGTTAAAAACTTTAATTTAAAAAAACTTGATAATGTATTAATTTATTGTTTAATAATAATTCGATAACAAATCAATTGTCTACAACGTGCAAATGTATCCGCCCATAATGTAAAACGGTATTGAGCAAGCGAACCGTGAGAACGAAACGAACTCCGTGGACCCGAAAGATCAAGAAGGTCTGGCAATTCGATCGATCGAAACGAAACTCGTACGTAAAGTAAGATCGAAATGAGTTTAAAAGTCACATTTCTCAGATAATGCACACATGTACAAAGTCCATTTCCGAGAAACAAAAAAAAACAGTTTACCTCGGAGGAAATCCATACGTGGTATAATGACAAATTAATTAATTATGCGAGATCATAATCCAATCCATTTTACGTCACGTGATTGACCTTACGCGTACACGAAATGATAATGCGATTGTTACTCATAACTTCTTTCCTTTTTTTTCGAACAATTGTCACGGCCAATTGACTTTTTGCAGCAAGCAATTAATCGCGATTTTATACACCGTGACAAAGCATGTTTAAAAAAAATATATATATATATACATATATATAATTTCAATATATATATATATATATATATATATTATATAATATATATATTTCAATATATATATATATAATTTCAATATATTGCAATATCTCTCATAAAAGAGCTTATGTGGCAGAGTTTTAAAAACGTAAGAAAGAAATTGTTTATAAAAAAACTGCAAAAAACCTTTGCATATAATTTTAATATCGCGGAACAAACAAAAAATAAAATGTCAGACGTTTAAAACTCAGGTTAAATTAAAATACTGCGGTTTTGAAAGTATGAGTAATATATCAGTAGAAAAAAAGAATAACGCGCCGATATATAATTGCGCCTATATATAGTTTATTAAATACCTATTATTTTTTATTATCGCATTTTGTACTCGTTCGGAAATAATTTACGTAAAGAGGAAAAACTTCGACTATCAATACCTCGCTGTATCTGCAATCATCGTTCAAACAAGAGTGCAACGATTTCTCAACGTATTATTTCATAATGTGCGCGAACCGGGAGGTAATTATCCAGTCCAATTAAAAATTTATTTTTTCAACATTCTTTTCGTTTTCTCATTCTACAATTTTCTCTTCGCACATATCTGCAATTGTGTACGTGTAATCGGGTACGTGTCTTAAGCAAGAAATAATCGCATAACGAATAATAAAATTGTCATTGATACGTTCAGCTAATAGCGTATCGATTATATACTTTTATATATTTGCATCGTTATTCGCGTTATATCGCGAATAGGTTCGTGGGAAACGAGCGAATATCTCGAAATCCGAATCTGATGTGGAATCGGAGATTTTTAATTCTTCGCGCCGCGAAAAATCTCGCAACGCCCGCGCGCTTTTCTTCGATAACTCGCGCGCGCGCGCGCGCGCGACGCTTTCTAAATTTCCAAATCAATCTTCGGCAAAATCAATCTTCAATTTAGAGCGTCGTGCTCATCGGTCCGCGCGCGACCTTCGTTATAACGTTTTTAATACGTTGAATACGACAACGTTGCGTTTGTATGTGTGTAAGGGCTGTGAAAACTGTGATGAATCGAGACGCTAAATAACGATCGTATCCGTTCCGGCATCGAAAGTGGCGAAGAAAGTCGTCTCGCGATCGCAGACGCGCGATCTCGTCGACTCGGCGAAATATAAACTGTGCATATACGATCGCGATCGAACACAACGCGATCTTCGCTCGTAAGGAAGAAAGTTACGCGCCTTATTGATTGCCGTAATCCTTACGCGCGCGCGCGCACGCACACGCGTACACGCTAGAGATCTCTGCGCTGCCGGTATTTTTCTATTTTCCCGTCTCTCCGCGTGGAATTGTCCACGTAACGACATCAGGAAAGGAAAGTTACGCCAGCTACACAAAAACCCGATATAGCATAATCGACTTCTCTCCCGTCGCTCTCTCGAGCCGCCCCCCATCGCCGTAATCGATGGACGTTATCCGCAGTTATTAATATACATGTAGGTTAACACGTGCAATATATATATATATATATATATGTATATAATAATAATCACACGACGCATCGGAAGAAAATTCCAGTCGCGCTCGGACATTAAAACCGTTTTTATCTATTGGATTCTTGCTTTAGCAGCTAGTGCGCAATAGACGCACTTTACTTTTTGTCGCAAAAGATTACACAGGTGATACCGTGCACGAGATTATGAACAAACTACTGAATATCTACGACTGGAAGACACTACGAGCGCATAAGTCTTGCGCGTATTTTTTGAATTTTTTATATTTCATCTTTTTTTAATTGTTATGTGTCTTTCTTTTTTTGTGGCGTCCTTGTTTTTAGGTTTATGACGTGTTTTGCTCATCTTTTGATTTATATATTTTTCTATTTTGTCGCCTGAAGAAGCACACACACAGAAAAACATACTGTATCCAAGTATATAATAAGTTTATATAACCGCAAATATATATTATAAGATTTTTGTAAGTATTTAATTTACTCAAAATACACTCTTAGTAAATTTGTATTTTGAGTAAATTAAATACTTAGGAAAATCTTATAATATATTTGCGGATATATATAAACTTATTATATAATTGATACAGTATGCATTTTTCTGTGTGCAGAAAGTTAGTAGAGCGGAAAGAACGTTTCGTATATTATAAGAAATAAATCTGTAAATTTTTTTAAATACCAAAAATTTTTTTAAATACCAAATCGTTGCTTCGTCTTTCTTAAATCTATCTAATTTCTTTTAAATTTATCTAACGCGTGTTTTGAGTCACATTTTTGGTTCTTGCTGTTAAAAGTTATAATATATACACGGTGTGTACATTGACTGTGTTCTGTGAGTAACATTGATGCGCGCGCTGAAAAGACACAACGTGCAACAAACAATCTATATATGAGACCTGCCGGATATATTCGTCACATCAAATCGTTGCTCAAGAGAGTACAAAGAGTATTTCTTCAATGTAAACAAGATAGTCATTTATATGCGAAGCTTACCTTGTCGAAATGCAAAAAAAAAAAACCGTTTAGAAAATTAATTACAAAAAAACATTCTGCGTAAAGCGCGGCCTTCGCCGCTTTTATATTTTGTTTTGCGTTTGACAATAAAGATCGCGTCTTTCTCGACGGCGAACAAAAAATTCGACGTGTGAAATGTAACATCCACACCGGATGTTAAATAAATAAAGTCGTAACGCGCACACGTGCGCACACGGAGGATACAGTAAATATATATGTGATGCAAATCCAGCATCCTATATGGAAGAAAAAAATTATTTCGAAATATATATGTGTATACATATATATATATTTAAAAAGCACATTCACGCGCAACATCCTGCAAACGGCTCTTAATGTTCCTATATTCAGATATTATTAGTTTAATAAGACTTATAGAGCCTGAGAGTAATCTCGATTTATCACACCAAAAAAATTGTATTCTTATTTTGAGGATATCCCACTTACTTTAAGTATATTTTATACTAAAATAGGCGCCAAGAAGAGTTTCTTATTTTAAGAGGAAAATCCACTAAATATTGATAAGAATATATACTGATTAGAATATAAAAAGCCTCTATAGAAAAACATATATATTTCACTATCGAAAAAGACTATATTCTTAAATTAAGAATATATTCTTAAATAAAGAATATAATTCTTTATTTAAAATATAATGCGATATTATTATATTACAACTTTATATTTACTAATAATTAGTGCACCGAAAAAATGATATTCTCGTAAGTAGAAGATTTTATACTTAAAAAATTTTAAAGATTTTAGATGATATTCTTCTGAAATTAAGAATATATT
>NW_018020935.1:102748-109037 GCF_002006095.1 Pseudomyrmex gracilis | reverse complement strand
TTCTTAATTCTTAAATAAAGAATATATTCTTAATTTCAGAAGAATATCATTTAAAATCTTTAAAATTTTTTAAGTATAAAATCTTCTACTTACAAGAATATCATTTTTTCGGTGCACTAATTGTTAGTAAATATAAAGTTGTAATATAATAATATCGCATCGTATCTGTTTATCACATAAGCGTAATCGCGCAAATCGTCTTACGTCTAGAGCGTAATCGTGTGCAAAAAAAAAGACTTGCTTTACGTAACTCCATAGAAATCACTCTCGGGAGAGAGAGAGAGAAAGAGAGAGAGAGACAACGCGTGATCACAATTGTCGAAACTTTCTTTTTGTTCGAACATATTTTTACAATATCATTCTCTCGGAACGCTCTATTACGACAGTCCGGAACATTCCGTGTTTGTATGCTCTCTTTATCCTGGTATGAGGAAAACGAATCCGCGAACGATATATATATAAATGTCTCTCATATAATTCACAACGTGAAATAATAATCCGCGCGATGACTAATTTATTTCGCCGGTCGCGCGAGGAAACGCGCGAGGACAAACAATTGCAATTAAATCGTCGTCGAGGCGATGCAACGACACGAACTTCGCGCACAGGAAAAGTGCGCGTAAATACAGAGATCGTAAGAAAAAAAGCGGAAACGCGCTCGTTGTATCGGATCGGCGGGCGCCGCGTCGATCGCGAATACAATGCCATCCCTGGCGATAAGGAACGCACGCTAAACCTCGTAATAAGCGCGCACACACACATACACGCATACTCGCGATGTATAATCGTCGGAGACGGTGAACAAGTCAGGAAGACGACAAGAAAGAAAGTTATTAAATCTTACTTTGCGCACGCGATTTTACTTACGTACATGTGGAAAAGACGTACGCGCACAGCACGTACACAACAATATGACAGAAAAAAAGCAGGAAAACTCGAGCTCAGGTGAAAGGGTTTCCTGTGTACTTATCGCTAATTCACAAACGCGCGTATATTATAGAGAAATATAAAATACGAACCCCGGAGCGCTCAAACGCGCGATGAGTTTCGACGGATGTTTTTATTGTTTTTTTTTTTTTCTGCGCAATCATACCGCACGTACGTACGTACGTCTGTTCACGGTGCTTGGAAGCTCTCTGCACCGCATCCAAGGTTAATTGTGAAAATTCCACGAGTATTTCCACGCGCGCGCTAATCGTAAATAATATTTTAACGCGATTTATTTAAGCGGAGCGACGTTTGTTATTTAAACGCGCTTTTTTCTTTTAAAGAGCGCGTGGAATTCAAATTAATGAAATCGGCGTCGAGAGAGAGAGAGAGAGAGACCGTCGAATCGATTTGGGGGAATTTCTCTCGACGAAACGAAATTCCCCAAAAAAAAAGAAATTTTTATAAATACATTATTTCGAAACGATTTCACATCCAGTTCACGTTTCTGTGCTCGCGAAATTATAAGAAACGGCAAACCAAATCGCGATTGCTCAAGAAGTCCGATATTTGTGTGTCGACGCGCAATAATATTTCACTCAAAAGTGAGTCGATCTTGACTTTGCACGTAACGTTTCTATCGCAACATGCGACATGTTTTTTTGCATACACACACACACACGCACACACAAGCTAATTAACCTGAATAAAAACTCCTAATGGTTCGGAAAATAATAATAAAGATAGACAGGCCAAGTGTGTGGAGTATATCATCAATCATTTGTAGTTGATAAAATCGTGCATTTTATCGGACTGTTTATTGCGTGTACATAACACTCTATGCAAATTACAAATATTATATTTTCAAATAGCTCGTTGACTTTTGCACACTCGCATCACTAGAAAAATATACTTCACAGGATGCTTGGGGTACATAGAACACTGAAAACAAACAGACCTCAAGTGCTATTTGATGCGTTTACCTTCGGACGAGATGATTGTTGCAGAGGTACTAGATCGCAGCAAAACAACTCAGTACTTTTTTTCAGAGTCGTACTGAGTTCATTTCGTCGTTCCTTCAAATGTGTGTGCGTGAACGTATGGAATAAGATACCGCGGAGGATATCCGCCATACTATGTCTTCAACAGTCGATTTTTCGATTATTTGTTACATAATGACTAGTAATTTCTTATTTTGTTATTTATTTTTTTCTTTTTCTTTGAATTTACTCGTTCTACTTATTTCTATGATTATTACTGTTAATTAATTTTTTATCTTTTCTTTGTTCCCTAGTCGAAATTTAGCGTCTACATTGAACCTCAATTCCTCTTTTTTTATGTAGGAGTAAGAAGGAAAGTAGATCCTACTTTGACGCTGCTATACGTCCAAAATTTCCTTTTTTCCTGCTAAAGTTTTAAAGCAGGGTTCAATTCTCAGCTCAGACTGCGCATTGCAGGCTCTGATAGGCTCAAAGTAGGAGTAAGAAAAAAAGTAGATGCTATCTTTGACGCTGCTATATGTCCGAAATTTCCTTTTTTCAAAAATTGAGGTTCAATGTAGACGCTAAATTTCGACTCGGGATTATCATATATTATTATTACTACATTTTTTAACGATTATTTTTCTTAATTTCCGTCTAAATACTCGTATATTATCATTATTGTTATTATTTGTCTGCTTTATCTTATCTTTATATTACGTATTCTCATTGTATGTTTCTTTGCGCTCGAGGGGTTCTACTCAGAGCGCTTTTTATAAACATACAGTTTAAATCAAATCAATCAAAATTAGTTGACAATTGCGCGTTGCATCGCGAGAAATCGAATAAATCGCGCGGTGTCTTTTTTTTTCGCGAAAACGATATTCTCGGCGCGAAATGAGGAAAATCGGAACAGCAAATACGACACCTTCACTCTCCCGCTTCCCCGTTACCAGGAAGATGAATAGGTACACGTGTATGTAAAGTGTTCGCAATTAGACGTTTCGTGGAAAAACGGGACTTTCGGCGCTCCAGTTCCCACTTCGAGAATAAATCTATTCTCACGCGCGTGTCCGATGTTATCGCGAGCCTTTTGACACAATGCAAACTATCTTTCTCTCGTGGGACCTCTTCTCCTTTTACTGCTCGCTGTCAGTCTCTGGTGCACAATATGTACAGCCGGAAGTACCGTCGGACACATCCGCGCGAAGAGACTTGGCGAAATATCGATTGTCACGCGAAGATTGCAGTTGAAATAATTAAAACGGATTCTTTTCGCGTAGATAAATAAGATATAGTGTTTCAGATGTGCGCGCGATTACAATTTTGAGAACTTCCGTTCGGCATATATATATACAGAAGCGAAGCAACATCCGGTTCACGTGATGTGTCTTCTTCTTTTTGGTGCATTTTATTGTACGTACGTGCTTGTATTATGCACGACTGTGCGCACGTGTGTAATTTTATTTACAAGCGGCACGCCGTTGCGCGCGGAAACTTTCTAAAGTAGATCCGGACGATTATGGACCCGAGATTTTTAATCTTAGACACACGTTCGTGTATATTGCGATTGGATAATAATTTGGTTTCACGTGATTTTAAATAAATTTTTTTTTTCAGATTTTTAGTCTCGAATTTTTAGTCGCGTATCGGAAGCGAACGATATCGATGGTGTCCAACACCATCGATATAAAAACCCGAGTCGAAATTTAGCGTCTACATTGAACCTCAATTTTTCTTTTTTTATGTAGGAGTAAGAGAGAAAGTAGATGTTACTTTGACGCTGCTATACGTTCGAAAAATTTCCTTTTTTCCTGCTAAAGTTTTAAGGTAGGGTTCAATTCTCAGATCAGACTGCGCGTTGCGAGCTCTGATAGGCTCAAAGTAGGAGTAAGAAAAAAAGTAGATTCTACTTTGACGCTGCTATACGTTCGAAATTTCCTTTTTTCCTGCTAAAGTTTTAAACTAGGGTTCTCAGATCAGACTGTGCATTGCAGGCTCTGATAGGCTCAAAGTAGGCTCTGATAGGCTCAAAATAGGAGTAAGAAAAAAAGTAGACGCTACTTTGACGCTGATATACGTCCGAAATTTCCTTTTTTCCTGCTAAAGTTTTAAAGTAGGGTTTAATTCTCAGACCAGACTGCGCATTGCAGGCTCTGATAGGCTCAAAATAAATTCTGACAGGCTCAAAGTAGGAGTAAGAAAAAAAGTAGATGCTACTTTGACGCTGCTATATGTCCGAAATTTCCTTTTTTCAAAAATTGAGGTTCAATGTAGACGCTAAATTTCGACTTGGGGGAATAAGTCTGACAAAATTTTATTTTAATTCACGTGAATTATTTAACCGCGACGCATAAAGAAGCCCAATTTACGAAAAGAGAAAATAATACATTAAATGTAATATCGGGTGTTTAAATCCGAAAAGTTGCGATCGAACGACTCAATTTCACGGTTGCGATCGTGCGATCTGCCGAAGATATATATACGTGTATAATTGTCACGTATGCAGATCGTCGGGGGAACCGCCTCTTTACTTTCCTCCCTCCCTTTCGCCTCCCCTTCTTTCTCCCTCGTGTTCTCCTCGTCACACGGTTTTTGCATTACGAAACTGGATGAATTGTATGTAAAGATAAGCGCGCGTTGCAGCAACGCGCCTCGGCGGAGACGTCACACTTTCGTAATTTCTCGCGGGCTCTAAACAACCTCATCTTTCCATCTAACAGTAATTGCCGCAAACGGAGTTACCAGAGTCTCTGAAAATTACGATGTCTATTCTTAAAACTTTTACTCGCCTGATCTTTTCTTGGTCGCGAACGAGCGACCGAGCGCTGGCGCGCGCGCGCATAGGCATCTCTCGTTATTACATTTCTTATATACCTTGAGAGGTACCCCACGCGCGACGACAACGACAACGACAACGACAACGACGACGGTCCAACCGGTGGCACAAAAGTAACGGGTGCCCCGGCACGCAGTCGGCGCGAAAGAGATCGAGTGAAAGTCTCTTAGTTGGTTTCGAGAGTGATTCAAGATCGATTCGCGTGCGAATACCGCGCGAATATACGTGTAGAGGTGAATTCGTTACACCGATCGCTCACAAATATATACACAGAGATATATCCTGTTCGCGTATGTATATTAAATTTCGCTGAGAGATTGCGAAATCTTTTACAACCGATTTTATTTTTAGATTTTCAATGTTGTTTTGTATCAATGTGAGACAAAGAGATTTTATTTTTAGGTTTTAAATTTATTGTATCAACGTGACAGTAAGAGAAGATTTTATTTTCAGGTTTTAATTTATCGTATCAATGTGACAGAGAGAGAAGGAATGATCGATCGCTATTTTTTGTCGGGTGCAACCCAGCCGTCGTATATAACAATTTGCTATTTATACACTTTTGGTATTCTACGACGAGAAACAATCAATCAATTCCCGCACAAAACAATAACAACGTCGCGATCCTTGTTTTTTTTAATAAAAAAAAAAAGTCATAATTGTTTAAAAAAAAAAAAGTGGATACAATCCACTAAATGGCTTATTAATTTGGTTACCAACACATCTGCAACGTTGACGCAATTCGTTCTTGTCATTAAGATTATTATTTCATTTCAATCATTGCATAATTAATTATTACTTACACGATCTCTCTCACGGCCGTTTTACATGTAATTGATTAGTTATGTTAATAACATATTTTATGTTAATATCAATGATGTGTGCGTTTAATGTTTTTTTCTCATTATCTACGTGACAACGCGGAGAATTTTTTTTAATATAAATACTTTTCATGTAAATACACATATTGTTATTTTATATAAATATGTATATGTGTATGTACATTAACTTCTTAACAAGAGACATGCAACGTTACATAACCATTCGCTTTTCTCTATCGTATTATATTTTACTTATGTAATGCGAAGATAGATTCGAAAGAGATATTTTAATCACACGGTTTTCTCTATCGTGTTATTTTAGACTTATGTAAATTCGAAAGAGAAAGAATTCGAAGAACGTTTCTATTAATTCGCAATTTTGCGAAATAAAAAAAGAGAAGACATAATAAATATATATCGAATAAATTTCGCGAAAAGGGAATATCCGAGTCGAAATTTAGCGTCTACATTGAACCTCAATTCCTCTTTTTTTTTATGTAGGAGTAAGAGAGAAAGTAGACGCTGCTATACGTCCGAAATTTCCTTTTTTCCTGCTAAAGTTTTAAAGCAGGGTTCAATTCTCAGATCAGGCTGCGCATTGCAGGCTCTGATAGGCTCAAAATAGGTTCTGATAGGCTCAAAGTAGGAGTAAGAAAAAAAGTAGATGCCACTTTGACGCGCTGCTATACGTCCGAAATTTCCTTTTTCCCTGCTAAAGTTTT
>NW_018020935.1:95220-102673 GCF_002006095.1 Pseudomyrmex gracilis | reverse complement strand
TATACGTCCGAAATTTCCTTTTTTCAAAAATTGAGGTTCAATGTAGATGCTAAATTTTGACTCGGGATATTTTACAAGTTAAACCTCCCCGAGTCAAAATTTAGCGTCTACATTGAACCTCAATTTTTCTTTTTTTATGTAGGAGTAAGAGAGAAAGTGGATGCTACTTTGACGCTGCTATACATCCGAAATTTCCTTTTTTCCTGCTAAAGTTTTAAAGTAGGGTTCAATTCTCAGATCAGGCTGCGCATTGCAGGCTCTGATAGACTCAAAATAGGTTCTGATAGGCTCAAAGTAAGAGGTAAGAAAAAAAGTAGATGCCACTTTGACGCTGATATACGTCCGAAATTTCCTTTTTTCAAAAATTGAGGTTCAATGTAGACGCTAAATTTCGACTCGGGAAGATATTACATTTATTTTGAAATAATCAGCTCTATCGAGATGATAATACATGTTTCGCGTAGGTAGGGTTATAAGGAATGTCACAAGGAGGCTGTTATAATCGCGCGATCGCGCAATCCTCCTCGCGCGCAAATTCTAGCCATTCACGGGAACGTGTGTGAGTGGCTCGCTTTCGAGGAGCGTGATAATAGTAGATACGTACGTATATAATATGCTCGCGCGTAGAGCGGCCGGCGCATATATAAAGTCGGACATCATTAATTATTCCTGCACAATTTGCGCGAATCAAGCCGGCGCGGCGTGAAATCAACGTTCACGCGTTGCGCGATTATGACACACACGCACACCGTAAGCTACATCCGAAACCCAATTCTCGTTTCTTCGTAAGTTAATACGGATTACGGAGACGGCCATTAAGCCGACGGTAAGCAACACACCGAGAGAAAGTATGAAAGGATATGCGCACACTCTCTTTCTCTCTCTCTCTCTCTCTTTCTCTCTTCATTATTTAGCTGATGAAATGTTTTCGACAAAAATAAGATCGCGCTGTTGCGTCTTTCTTATTGTTGCATTGGAAAAATACTTAAATCTCTCGAATGAAGAAGCGGATGGGAGAGCGCGCGATATGTTTAAAAAAAAAAAACGGAATATCTTGATCTTTGAAACCGTTATTATGCAAGTTCGCTCTTTGCGAAGACAGCGTTTTCACAAAAGCGCCACATGTAACGTCCGTCGACGTAATCAACGCTGACCGTCGTTTGTCACCGCCACTCATCTTCGCGTGACTCTCACACATTGCGCCTCCTCATTAACCTTTCAACCGAAAGCTACTTCCGCCCTCCCGGCTCGGCTTCGCTCGCGGGTCCGATAGAAAACGATCAGAAACGATCTCGCTTACGTACAGCGACGTCTATTGTAACGAGGTTTGTTTTTTTTTTTTTTCTATTCTTCGATTATATACGAGGAAATTGCGGAAAAACACTCGGCAATCTCAATTTTTCAGAGCGTGCACTTTCGAGGAGAAATTTTTTTTCAAGAGAACGTTCGAAAGAACAAAGAATCGCGCTGTTACTTAAAAGTTTTTGATCTCTTTCGGCCAAAGTATTTTTAGATATTGCGTCGCGATCACATTGCGACGTCAGATGTGAGAAATGTGAATTTTTTTGGTTTTCATTCATGATATGAAAATAAACTAGTTTTTTTTTACACCTCATTAAAAATTATAAATTACAATAATAACTTTGTCTTTCGATTCTGTGGTTCGAGTATAAATGTGCAAACATAACGATCGATCCACGTGAACAGCGTGTGTTCCCAGCAAAAAAATAAGTTTTGTCACTTTAATTGCGACATTTATAAATTAATGTTAATAAATAGAGAATAAAAATAGAGAAATATTTATTACGCATATGCTAAACTGCGTGAGTATGCTAATATTTTACCACATGTCTCATTTCTCACGTTAATTCGATAAAAAAAAAAAAACCACCTCGTAAATTCGCGCAAAGAATAATCTTTGCTCAACTCGGCGATAATGTGCGCAATTTCGCAACACAAATAAATGTTTGAAAATTCGCTAACATTTCAGAACCGCAACCGTTGTCGCGGCGCGACGCTAAAAGGCGCTGCGCGAGAGAGGCAGCAGGTTTTCGTTTGGCGCGCGCGCAAGCTTGTTCCGCGTTGTGCACGCACACACACACCGATCGAACGCTGCATTCCTGCACCGAGGCAATAAACGCAGCCAGTCGTCAGTCCTCAAGACTTAAGTCGCAAGTAAGTCGATCCGCTTTAATCGACACGCGCGTTATTATAAATCCGTCTCGCTTTGGTACTTACTTTACGAAACGAAAATGCTTCACGAAATCTATCCGCCTGCTCGTTTTATTTTCGCGAAAAAAAAAAAGTTCAGCGTGTCTGACATAATAATCTTTCCCCGCGAAATGTTCGGGGGAGAAAGCGAATAATAAGATTCGAAAGAAGGAATACAATGTTCTTTGATATAAAAAAAAACGTGCGTTAACTTTTACTCTCATTCCTCAGACGCGAACGAGTTCAACGATTCGGTCGGATAAAAAAGCGGAGAGTAAGATCAGCGAGGAGAGATAAAGAGAACCGCGCTCAACGAATTCGCACACCCGTGTATAGTACGATACCCAATGGGAACGCGAATGTGCATCGCGGGTTTATTGAACCCGCGGCGACGGCGACGCCGCCGCCGTCACGAGAATCACGGATCTTTTACCCGGATTTCGATCCGCACCCGCGAGAGAAATACGAGCATTAAGAGGCATTGGGAGAAACTCATCATCTGGCAAAATTACCGTTTTCTAATTGTCGAGGTGCATAATGAGCGTGGAACATTCGTTAATCCGGAGAGCGAGAACGTTCCCCCGAATAAAATTCTGTAAAACCTTGTTTACGTACGGTCTCTGTCACACTCTCTCTTGTTTCAATTCTCAATCTGTGTGCATTTATTTTTATGTCATTTTTTTTCTCGCTCTCATTGCTCTTCCCGAGTCGAAATTTAGCGTCTACATTGAACCTCAATTTTTCTTTTTTTATGTAGAGTAAGAGAGAAAGTAGATCCTACTTTGACGCTGCTGTACGTCCGAAATTTCCTTTTTTTCTGCTAAAGTTTTAAAGTAGGGTTTCAATTCTCAGCTCAGACTGCGCATTGCAGGCTCTGATAGGCTCAAAATAGGCTCTGATAGGATCAAAGTAGGAGTAAGAAAAAAAGTAGATGCTACTTTGACGCTGCTACACGTCCGAAACTTCCTTTTTTCCTGCTAAAGTTTTAAAGTAGGGTTTAATTCTCAGACCAGACTGCGCATTGCAGGCTCTGATAGGCTCAAAATAAATTCTGACAGGCTCAAAGTAGGAGTAAGAAAAAAAGTAGATGCTACTTTGACGCTGCTATACGAAATTTCCTTTTTTCAAAAATTGAGGTTCAATGTAGACGCTACATTTCGACTCGGGTTTTCTCTACATTTTTTCAATCACGTTAATTCGATAAAAAAAATTTAAAAAATAAATAAATAAATAAGAGCAGTAAAATCTCGCGGCAGTAACATGAAAAAAAAAAATATCATCAATGCACGATTTTTATGTCGCGCTGTAGAAAGATTTAAGTTACGTCACAAAATGTAAAATAAACATTGTGTTCTATTTTATTTTCAATATTTCTCAGGAAGACTATTTCGAGAAGAATTATTGAAAGAGAGTTACAGGAATTCTATGCTAGCGCTAAAAACTAAGCAAACAAGACAGATAATTACATCACTAAGCCTAGTTACACCAACTAGTAACTATCAACCAAGCCGGTTTTAGCAGGGAGTTTGCGCGCCGTCCCGTTTCAGATTATAATTATCGTCATGCAAAGTAAGAAAGAGAGAGAAAGAGAGAGAGAGAGAGAGAAAAAAAACTTCGCTTAAAATTATACAAAGTTAAATGTGCAAAAGTACGTCTCGACTTCAAGCTCGTAAAATATTATACTCGTTATACTAACTAATATTATATTCGTTATACTAACGAAGGCTGCATATTTAGCGATAATATGTCATTCACATTTTTTTATGTAAAATTAGTCCGACATCAACAAAGACATACAACACACGTTATTTTACAATATAACGAGAGATTGCAACGAATATAAAATCGCGCAATCTTCGAGAAAATCGTCGTCTCTTGCTCCTTTTTTTTTTTTTTTATTCCGCCGATATTATTGATCGACGGGGTTTATTCGAAAGCCGGAAAACAACATCGTCGCTGTGCGAGAAGTAAACAAGTTGCAACTTTCTTTATTTTTACCGGTAATTCGTGTTCGTTAAGTCGAAATTTGCATCGGCGTCCGATATATCGAATCGATAAATTAAAATCGACGCTCCACCAGATGCGCAAAGAAGAGAGTTAAAAGTTCAATCGCGCGCGAGAAATATTATTATTCGCATTATAATATTATTCGCATTAATATCATTAATCATTCTGTGAACATAACAGGTAAAGATTTTTAGAAAAGTCGACACGTGATGACTAAGACTTCTGCAATAATATAAACACGTTTTTTCTTGATTAGAAATATATAAAACACACAGATGTGTGTATGAGATACGTATCTATGTTGCAAGAGCAGTTTGCAAAAAAAATCATTAAAGTTATTCTCATCACACTTGAAACATGGAAGTTGTAAATATTGAAAAATTAAATGCGACGTGAGAGAGAGAAGAAACGTATATCACAAAGATTTCTATTACCGAGACACACAAATGTTTCGCAAATGATTCTATAAAATATGACTTTTACGCGTCATCCGCGAAAGGCACATGTTACTTTTGTTTTTTTCAACGGAAAATCATTTTTCTTCTGGAAACGCGCTAAATTGCCATTCGCGCAAGAGAGTTTGCTTTTTCCATTCGACGTCAAGTGTCGAACGTAACGTTGTCTTCGGACAAAAAATCGATGTGACAAAAAATCCTTGTCCAAACTAAAGTATAACGATATACGTGGTAATATACGTACAACGACCAAGTTTTTGCGCGCGTATGTATGTGTGCGCACGCGTGCAACACACATGCAACAATCGCTTCTCGTTACGTAAAAATGCTTCCTGTTCTTACGCCAATCACTATATGCATAATATGTAAAACATGTCTCAAGACACCACTCGCTTTCAGTGTGTCACTAATACGACAGAAATACAATATCACAACAGACATGATAGAATATAATTGAAGCTGGAATATCTCATTGGAAAAACGTAAAGGTCACTGTGGGAGCTCGAGATAACACGGCTATTGGTACGTGGAAATGTTCTTTCGCGCAATCGATGGTTAGGTCGTTGAAAGAAAATTCCTACGCGCTATCACCCGCGTTGTCGCAAGTTCCCATTAGATTATGAGAATTCTATTCTCTGGAGGAATTACATCTACTTTCGATAATAAGAGATACCGTTTTAATGTAACGAGATATGTTTTTCTCTCTTTCAAAGCCACCTTCCATTTCTTAAATTAAAAAAAAAAACAGAAAAATTAAAAAAAACTTATTAAACTAATAATATATGAATATAGGGACATGAAGAGCCGTTCGCTGGATGTTGTGCGTGAATGTGATTTAAATATATATATATGTATACACTTATATACTTCGAAATAATTTGTTTCCTTCATATATATGTGATGCAAATCCAGCATCCTATACGGAAAAAAATTATTTCGAAGTATATATGTGTATACATATATATATATTTAAAAAGCACATTCACGCACAACATCCTGCGAACGGCTCTTAATGTCCCTATATTATTAGTTTAATAAGACTTATTACCTGAGAGTAATATCGATTTATCACTAATTGTTTAAAAAAAACTTTTTCACATCCACAATCAATAATTTTAGAATCTGCTTAATACTTATTTGTTTCATTGTTTTTTTTTTTATTTGTATCTCACTTGATCGCACGGCTGTGTATAAATTTATTGCTCTTTAACGTAGACAATTCATTGTGTTAAAGAATAGTGATGAACAAGCTTCGCGTAGAAGAATAAAAAAAAATGTTGACTGCGACGTTGGTATCGATCCTCACGTGAAAACACAATCGAATGTGTTTTACGTGTGCAACACACACACACACACACACACGAGACTTCGCAAAGAGAAACGATGATACCAGACGTATCAATGCACCTCGTTAACAATTGCGGAACTCGGCTTCATAGCCGAACAAGTCCGACCGAGGTCGACATTAATGGTCGCAAAGTTCATCTTCTGACGAGCAAATAACTTCTGTCTATCTCTCTTTTTGTTTCTCTCTCTCTCTCTCTCTCTTTCTTGAAAAAGACAGCCTGATTGTTTGCGCATAAATTCTTAACAGTTATTAATTATTTCTACGTGCAAAGTGTAAAGCGTACCACGTTTTTTTGTCCCGCTGTCTGAAGCTATTTTATTGTCGCTATGTCCGATCGAAAGGACTCGTCAAGATCGTTCGATCTTGATATATTGAGCCGACCCTGCCGTATAATTATTACTACCGATCAGTGTAATTTTTTTTTTTTTTTTTCCATCACGGATAAAAGCTTCGGCTAATTCGGCCGCGAAGTAAATCGCAACGGATCAGTTTTAATTATGCCGGCCATGAAAAATCCGGTTGATCTTTGAGACAATTTATTCGCGTGTACGACAAGGATAACCGGAGTGCGACAATGAAAACGATATGCTCCCGACTTGTGCGCGCTTGAGAAATCATTACGTCAAGGTGCTTTCGAGAAAGAGAACATTGAATTGAGACAGATAAAAAATTGTTCTCTAAAAAATATAATTCTGTTCTAAAAAATAGAAGAGAAGAAATAATCTTTCTTCTCTCCACCTGAAAAAAACAAAAAGACGTACATATTTTATTCTCTTGGTTTCGCTGACTCTTTTGTCGCATTAATTTCTGCGAAATCTGAATGAAACACCATGAGTTCGAAATTAAAAATAGATTGTGTTTTATCATCGCAATGCGGTCGAACGACTAACGAACGCGAAGAGAACGTTGCGACTCTTCTTCGAAATTAATCTCCAACTCGTCACGCACCGATCAAAGTGGTCACGTAGTGATAGCACGTAGCCTTTTGCATATATGCTATGTCCGGGCTACAAAGAATATTCTCGCGATAAGAATATAATGGAGGAAGTGCAAAACATATAAACTTCTTTTAATGAATCACAAAACATGACTGAACGACAAAGAGAACGACGTAAATTTCAGTCGATAGATCGCACAAAGATACCCGAGTCGAAATTTAGCGTCTACATTGAACCTCAATTTTTCTTTTTTTATGTAGGAGTAAGAAAGAAAGTAGATGCTACTTTGACGCTGCTATACGTCCGAAATTTCCTTTTTTCCTCTGCTAAAGTTTTAAAGTAGGGTTCAATTCTCAGATCAGACTGCGCATTGCAGGCTCTGATAGGCTCAAAATAGGCTCTGATAGGCTCAAAGTAGGAGTAAGAAAAAAAGTAGATGCCACTTTGACGCGCTGCTATACGTCCGAAATTTCCTTTTTCCCTGCTAAAGTTTT
>NW_018020935.1:71883-94915 GCF_002006095.1 Pseudomyrmex gracilis | reverse complement strand
GACTGCGCATTGCAGGCTCTGATAGGCTCAAAATAGGCTCTGATAGGATCAAAGTAGGAGTAAGAAAAAAAGTAGATGCTACTTTGACGCTGCTATACGTCCGAAATTTCCTTTTTTCAAAAATTGAGGTTCAATGTAGACGCTAAATTTCGACTCGGGTCTTTCTCAATTCCTTTATGAATGCGCGCACAAATGTTATTTATAAGAGAAAACTTGTCCGTTTGTTGTATTATTAGATATTTTTCCATACGGAGAAATGTGCGGGTATGTAACGCATTTGAGATTGAACAGTATATATTACATATCTCTAACAAGATGTTTCACAATTTTCAGGAAATACTCGCGCAAATTAACAACTCGTGGTTTGTGCGGCGTTATCGAGCCGCAACTCGCCGAAAAGTTCGCCGGCACGCTTGATTTCACGCATCTCTCTACCGAGCTGTGTGGCGCAACAAACGCGTACGCGACCTGCGAAAAATCTTTTGGACACCATTTGCCGCGCGAACTCGAAGTGAAAGTAAACGAGCGTGTATATACAACGTGCGTATACCTGAAAACTTATATTTGTTGCAACGAAGAAGACGGACGTTTCGCGAGGTGTCAACGACTAAGACGCGGTGTAACGACGAGACGCTGCACCCGCCGAGGCGGCGGCGGCGGCGATAAAATAAAACCGCAATGATTCAGTGTGGCCGACCGTGTGGCGATGACACATTCATTGATTCGAATTAAGAGTATAAGCAGCCAGCTACAACCGTGACATTACCAGGCCACGATTATTCGAGTTAATCGCAGCTTCCCGCGTTTGGTCCAGACATCTCGGATTCATGCCCGAGAGTCACGCGAACGCGCGTTAGCGTCGACGACAAAATGAAATGAAACGTTAAAGCGCGATCGCAGATCCGAATAAACGAATGAAAATCCACACACGGTATTTACGACGCGTAAAGCAATTAAGCAAATATCGAATGTTTAAATGTTTTTTTATCGACATTTTTTATACGAGCGAGCTCTCGTAAATAACACGAGACATAAACTAGAATAATTTATAATTAGTGTTTTTTTTTCTCTTTTTTTATAGAGGTTACCTGTAGAGCTGCATAAAAACCTCTTGAATTCACTTTGTATCTCCGACCGTGCCGTTTTGCGCCGATCGTTCGATTGATTCGCAACGATCATTGGTTAAACGACGATTTGATCGCGAAATATGTAAAACTCGCTATGCATACAATGCCGCGTTTATCTTTAAATAAACCTCAATGACAAACGTGTGATGTGTGTGTGTGTGTGCGAGCGTGTGCAAATTAAACATTGCGCGTGCTCATTCAAGTTTGATCCTCATCGTGCAGTGTTTTGTTTATCAGCGATTGAAATATACATATGGAAACGTTCTTATATTACACATACGTATAAATTATTATAATATATATTATTAATATATATTATATATATATATAATTATTATAATATATATTATAATATATATAAATTATTATAATATATATATATATATAAATTATATTATAATTTTATTAATATGTACACACATATAAAAAAAAAGAATAAGCAAGGAAATTGTTTAAAAGATAAATTTCTTTATAAATTTCGAAATAAAATTATATAAACTAAATATATATATACGTACACCATCGTCTGAGAAAGCCGCCCTGCAATTTGGCGCAGATCCCGCGATGCACCCTCATTTTTGACAAGCTCCGCGATGTTCACCGAGTGTTCACCCCTGTGTGGAATCACAGCGCGCACGTCGTCGGGATTGAATATTATAGCGCGAAGGAAAACACGCGCGCGCGCTTTTTCGCTCTCCTTTTTCTATGAATTCCTATCTCCGAATAATACCTCCTCTTGTCAGGACTCGCGTCGTGTCATGCACAGAATTGCACACCGATTATACTTATCGAACGAGAATCGATTTTTTGTTTTATTTTTTTTCTTTCCGAAACGTCACTCCAACCGATCGACGTTGTTTCCGATCCTCGTCGTGTTTTCTCGCGGCGACCTCGAAGAGTTTATTTCGTGCACACAGTGCCACGACTGCTTCCAACCGGAGAAAGTCAATCCTGCTTTCGTGGTTGCTCTAAGTGTGCCGGTCGGGTCGTCGAAGCGACGTTATTACGTACCGCAGATGCTGGAAGTTCCCCGATTGAAGAGGCGCGCTTTTCTCTTTTTCTCCGGCGAGATGTTTTTACGCGAGATGTTAAAAAACGATATTTCGCACCCTCAGATCATGTCATGTATATATCCCAACGGAATCCTCCGCACTCGATCGATCGCATACACAGATCGTTCACGATTTTGACAGCCGCGATATTCGCCGATCTTCCGCGAGTCCTATTACGATTCGGGCACGCGACGAGTACTGCGCGCGAGTACACGCGGCAACTGCTGCTTCTTCGATCGCTGGTGGCCGCGACAGTGATCGTGGGAACGATCGGCGGTGATGATGTACTTCGGCGAGGAAGAGGCATATACGATCCGAGAGGAGGGAGCGATCTAAGGATGCAGATGCGGAGGAAGAAGAAGAAGAGGATCGCGAAGGAGAAAAAGAGGGATACGGCAAAGAGAGAGAGAGATAGAGATAGAGAGAGAGAAGGAGGAACAGAAGAGAAATCGCGGAGAGGCGAATGAGGTGGAAATCGGTGGGAATAAGAAGAGGATCGATGCGAAATCGAGCGGAACCGGTGTGTATATTTGTGTGTGTGTGTGTTTATAACTCCTTTATACGTATGTATGTACGTGTACATATATATATATGTGTATGTGTGTGTATGTGTGTGTGCACGCGCGCGAATGTGTGAACGATCTAGTGAATGTAATGCGATCGGTGTGAGATCGGCCAAGACACTGCGAGAACGCGGATTCTCTGCGCGACGCTCAGGTGAACGATTTATTCCCGGCCCCCACTTGCCGCTCCACTTTACCCCCTTCGGCGCGCTTATTCAGCGCCTGCTGCTACCACCACCATCTATAACCGTTGTGTGTGTGTGTGTGTGTGTGAGTTTTACTGCCATTGCTCCTCCATTCTTCAGAGTCCCTCTCTTACATGCTGCTACTCCTGCTCCTGTAACGTGTAGAAATGTTTCGATCCGCTCGCACAAACGTTTGGTTACCTTATGTCTCTTGTCTCGTCAAATTTTTATTTGCAACTCCGATTTTTTCTTCCATATTTCCATTAAATTACAATTGCACAACTTTCGAAAACGAGCGGGAAAGGTTTGAACGCGAGCAAGAGAGATTTCTCTCAATAATCTAAAAAATTAATTTAAAAAAGTGAAATTAAATTTCGAAAAATTTGAAGTGCGTGTAAATGTTAATTAAATTAAATTAAAAAAAAAAAAAACTATTTTGCTTAATGTTTCTTTTTCTCTTTATAAATTCAACAAGTTTCGAGATGTTGAACTTTTCAGATTTGCTAAACGCTCCTGAAGACGTGGTGACTTCTCGCCTCCTCTTACACGCAGGTGACGCAGGTGGCCGCGTGCCGGCGCCTGCGCCGCCGATCCGTAGCGCCCCGTCTCGCTTCTTCCTACGTTTTGCCGCGATAAGTCGTTCTCCCTTCCATTCTCTCTTTTCGCGGTCGCGCGTGGCGGGTCCTTTTCCTTCTGCGGCCTCTCCGTTATCCGGCGACCCACCTCTTCGAGAGATACGTATCCTATGTAGCAGTTTCGGAAAATAATAATAGTAATTTGACATTGGATAGGTGGAGCATGGTGACTCTCCTGAAACGCTACGGTATTTTACAGGCATAGGCATAATTCAAAGCATGATGCGCTTCCGCGAGAGTTCAGAGTCACATTCCTCTAGTCATTGCGCAAAGAGTGCGACAAAAATATATGCGCTTCTAATAAAAATATCACACGCATCGTAATATCAACAGATGAGTAAAAACGCGTTTCAAACAGAAGAAATTGATATAAATCTGACGTATTTCTTGTATTTCTCTTATAGAAATATATTTCAACTTTTTTTTTCTCGAATCTAATCTCTAATCTGATAAAATCGACCTACGAGTCAATTTTATTTAAATTCGATGAACAATTTGCTCAATTAGATATTTTTAAATTCGAGAAATTTGTTAAATAAATATATTTTTATTTTTTAATAAAATAATATAATAAATATAATAAATATATATATTTGTTTTTATACAAATTATATTATGAGAAATTTTAATGAAAATTTTGCACACTTTTTAGGAGAAGAGAAATATTGTTTAGGAAAAGAAAAATATATTTGCCACGCACGTACGAAATGTTTTTTTTTTTCATAATACAGGTTTTACCGCTATCAACCGGTTTTGCTCACGCATTTCAAATCACTGCAAGATGTAAAATTAATTTAAAATCGTCAACTACCACGATGAATTTTAGAGTTTACAAAACACATAGATTAATGATACATAGATAATCTCTTCTCCGTCTCTCTATTTCTCTCAACGCTTCGATGAAAAAGAGGTTTCTTAAAAATAACCCGGTTTCAATTTCCGCTAGTATGCTTGTGATTAAGAATCGCTACTCGAGAGCATCGAAATGGGAAACGATCGAGGACGCAAATGTAGGTTAAAGCAGAAAACTACACAAGTTTTTTTTGCCTAGCTTCCTTCTTCCGACGTTACTCTCTAAGGATTAACGCGCGTGTGTTCATTTATTCGATTCAAATCGTCTCGCGGCGATAAATGTTCTTCTCGCGCAAATAAAACAAAATTATTAAAAGAAAAAGAACCAAAAAGCCTATAATATGATCCAATTTGGCAGTGGACAATTAAACAACTTAAACGCAGTGTATTCTCAACGTTTCGATCAAAATTTTCTTATTAAAACCAAAAATTGGTGTTATAAATCTCCGCGAAGAGGATGTTTTATATATATTTCGCAGAGATCCTCTACTTGCGTAGTACATTACGCATTTGCGTCACGCAGATTCCCACGGAATTTTTTACTGCCAATTGTCATTAAAATCATCGTGCAAACATGTGGAAAGTATAGTCGGTTTTTGAATATTTTATTTCGAATAGCGCGATCTTTCAAATAGCGTACATAAAAAAAAGTACTTAAATTATCGAATGTAAATTATCGAACATATGATGACTAAGCGACTTTATCAACTTGATAATAAATGTTATTTCAAAGTTTGCATGAAAAATACAACGCTATAACGATGAGTATTCTTATCATTTGTCAGGCTTAATTGCGGAGTGATGTGACGCCCTTGTTTGTAGCACGACACAATCGAAATTAACGTATCAGCCTTGACCTTTTAATTGGGGAATCGCGATAATTTCTGTTATGCAAAAAAAAAAAAACCAAGCTCTCTCCGTCGCGACTTCGCAATAAATTCAACGCGACATATCTCTCGCACGTCCAATGTTAGAATTCGCGTCTTCATAAAACTCGAGAGATGATGATTTCAACTAATATATACTTTTCTCCAAACTCGTTATTTGCTGCGTGCGTCAATTGATTGCACAACACGTCGCACACATATATGAATATATACATATATATATATATATATATATATATATTGTTACGCCCGCGGGGCGCGGAGCCGTTCTCGAGGNACGCCGATACTCGCGTGCGCGGACGCGGCAATGACAAAGGCGCACTTTCTTATGAACACACTTTATTTCGTTACAAATACAGCGTTAATTGCCCGTTGTACAAATCGCCGAAACACGTCGTGACAAATCCGCGGTCGCGATTCTTCTATCTTCTTCTCTTCTTTTTAACAAACCGTCGTCGCCCGGTAACCGACAGTCGCGCCGATCGCGCGCCGTTCACGCGGCTCCCGCGACACATACGCGGTGACCCCCGCGTAACAATATATATATGTGTGTATATATTTATTTTATTAAAAACTACGGCAAGAAAAAAACATCTTGCGTAACTTGTGTTGTTGTTTTACGTGACAAGAGAGAAGTTTTAAGAGTTGCAATTTGCGATGAGAAGTAATTTTTGTATATACATTTTTGATCAAATTATTTTGACTTAAAAAAACTCATCGAATAAATTTATCTTTGACAGCACAAAAACAAATTTACATCTCAAAATAATTGGAAGCGCCTATATGCGACGACTTAACTAACATGTTGTTTTCAAGAACATCTATATTTAAAGTCAATATTATTTTTTAATTTATGTACATATCTGCAGAGTCGTTATTTGATATTTTTTCTTTTTATTACCGTAGAAATTGACAATGAGCATTAATAAGGATCAAATTGTCTCATTAACAAAACACGTTCAATAATTAGTTTTTAATTCACAACAGTGACCTAACGCGCTCTGTGTAGTCTTCCTCGCTTTTTTGATCATTTTTGTCATATATATATATAGAGTGATATATGTTAATGATTTATCAATGTCGCGAAAGATTATGACGCGAGTTATTTAATAATAATCGGCATCTACGAAATACAACGTCCTTACTCTCGGCAAATAAGAAGACGTATCCGCAATGTCGGACACCGGGTCTGAAAGGGTTAATACCCCGTTGAATACTGTAATCCGCGTTTCGTGTTGTAATTTGCGAAGCGAAATACGCAATCGAGTTGACAGCGATCCTTCCGTTAAAATAAAACATCGGCCTCACCCCTCGGGATCGCGAAATCGGCGGTTAGTTACGGCATTATACGGAGCTCAAAAGGACGTTACGCACCGAATGCTGAGGCGGCATAGTTAATTGCCGCTTAATTACACGTTACCTTCGATCGGCTGTAATTTTGCGAGTCGTGTCATTAGATAGATAGATAAACGCGCTCGTAAATCACACAAACAATATTATAACGCGATACACACTCTTGGATCGACTCTTTTTTTGTCCACGTCTCGTAACTCAAGGAGTGCGAGAACGTCAGAGACTGATCAAGTATAAAACGTAATTTCTTATTCCTTCGCCACATAATAAAACGTAAAAATATCACAGACAGCTGCGATATAGCTGTCCATGTCCGCTAATATATAATATGTAGCGAAACTCTGATTTTTTTCCAGATTATGAAGGAGAAAAAAAGTGGTGTGTATATATTATAAAAAATAAATTTGTAATAAATAAATATAACACAGTTTCAATACGTACAGATCGAGAAATGGGACTTCATAACCATACGCTGAACTTACGTGCAAAAAATATATATTTGTTTACAATATATATTATAAGTTATATATTATAAGGCTTATAAAATAGATTCATATATGTGATGCAAAGTAGCATCCTGTATAAATGGTTAAATTTTTCGAAATATATTTACGGTCATACGAGCCGATCGCAGAATGTTGTGCGGAAAATTGCGTATATATATATAAAATATATATATAATGCGTATATATTATAAAATATATACAGGGTGTCCCAGAATTGCCGTACAATCTCTCGTAGGCAGGTAGAAAGAGTAAAACTGAGTCGAAAAGTCCTGAACCATTTTGTTCTATTATTTATAATAAAGGAGTAATTATTGAGTAAATCAGGCCAATCAGCGCAGACCTTTAGCCAGATGCACGTCAGTGAGCCGCGCGCCTCGTGTGTGTGAGCGCTCACTGACGTGCGTATGNCGATCTCTTACTTCCGTTTCGGGCGGGACGACGCGGGAATTTCGCAACAACCACGAAAAACGTCACAATATATATAAAATTTACACGCGAACGCGATATATATATATAAATTTTTTCGCGCGAGTTTTTTTAATAAGATTAATAAGATTTAATAAGATTTAATTGTTAAAATTTTTATTTAAATTTTTAATTTTTATTTAATTTTTTTGTATTAATTTACACATAGAAAATTCGAATTAAATAACAATTTTATTAAAATGATTTTATAGCATATAGGATGCTACTTTACGTCACATATTGTACGAATTATTCATTTACGAGCCTCCCGATGAAATTTAAAATATCTCTCAATGCAAAAAAGTCCTTGACCAAAAGTCGAACCCGGACCTTTGCATTGCATTCCGTGTAACAGCCGAATTGGAAAGACTACCGCACGCGGAAGATTGATTTAAATTTATAAAGTTTTACATTTCTAATTGTTTTTTTTTCAATAGCTAATTGTTGCTCGTTTTCAACTGATTTTTGATTACTTATTTTTTTTTTAAAGAAAAAGTGACAATACAATACAACAAATTTTCAATGCAAATTCTTTTTTTTGTCTGAGAAGCAGTTTGAACGCGCAACTTTATTATCGAAAAAAAAAAAAACATAAATCGTGTTCCGCGATGATGACGACGACACGTTCGTTTCCGCGTGTGATTCTTCAATTCTCAAGGAGTAGCATTTAAAAATAATACCGCTACTTTGTGCCTATTTACTAAAGAAGCTCGGTGGTGCGTGTTACGTGCCAACGGAAACGAGCGGAGCGTGAGTGCGTGTAATTGCTCCTTGTTCTCGAATTAGATGAATGACCGCGTTTGATCACCGAGCGAAAGCGATTCGCCCACTCGCAACGTGTGCGTGTTGTTGATTTTTTTTAAGAATTGAGAACACTTTCTTTCATAAATTTTAAACAAGAAAAACAAACTGAGGAAGAAGATTTAACAAGTTAGGATTGAATGATCGATAAATAATATGAGCAGATCACATATATCACACTTACACACACGTACACGCGCGTGTGTACGTGTGTGTAACATTGCAGAAGCTGCAATTTCGATGAGGGTTAACGACATCCATTTGCACATACAATCACGTCTTCGCGTTACGACTTACGTACGTCGCTATCGGTCGGCTTTCATCGGTGACGTAAGTTGCGACGCGCTTGTACTTGTGAACTGAGAATAAAAAAAAAAAACCTCATGCATTTTACGCGTTAAATCTTCAATTCGGTTCTTAATAAATATCGAATCTTTGATCGCAAAATATTTTTGTGAAATTTGTGATGTTTTTCAAAAATTGTCAATTTAAAACCAAATATACAATGATAAAGCGTGCGAATACTCATTGTCCATTTTTCGTTAATTTTAATTAATTTTAATGAGTTTTAATTACTCGTCGCAAATATTTAAGGTTTTAAATTTAGCATGTATCATTCAGATCTATTTTTGTGCATTCTTCATCGTCGTTTGTTATAACTTCAAGTTTTATTTGCATGAATAAACAAAGAAACAAACAAATAAATAAACAAATAAAACAAACAAACAATAAAAACAAATAAATAAAACAAACAAACAAATAAATAAAACAAATAAATAAATAAAACAAACAAACAAATAAATAAATAAAACAAATAAATAAATAAATAGACAGATAACGGTCATCTCGTATTGTTTTAAGTGCTTGAAAGTGAAAAAAAAAAAAAGAGTACGTTTAGGCCAACATACGTGTTGAGTGAAAATCGCGTTAATAATAAATAATTAACGCACATTCGTGCTTTTGCAACGAGAATGTATCTCGATGAACCTAGTTCTCAGGCAATACTCTGGAAAGTAATGCGTGGGTATAAAGAGAGAAAAGATTTCAAGAAAATGGGCACGTTGAAGCAACAATGTTGTCCGCATTGTGAAGATGAATATGAAATCGCGCGGTGAATAACAGCACGAAGCAATGTATCAATTTAAACGTTTCATTATAAAATCAATGTACAAAATAAAAATCTTATAGATTTTAATTAACTATCTTTTGTCTCGTTACGCGAATGAGACTTTTGTGAAAAATAATCTCAGACTACCGTCCGCACGGAATTATATAAGGAATGCAACACATTGTATCATCGTATAAAATTAAATTATTAATCGACTATAAGATATGCATATGTATATTACATTGTATGTCATTAAGAAAAAAGATTTTCTACACCGTGTAATTTTCCGAACGGCAATCACTTCGCTCACGACGACGAAGAAAAACTAGATAGCATGTGACAAAAAACAAAGATTATCTCAGTCAATGATACTTAATTGATCTCAATGTCTGTAATGATATCGAGTATAATATCGTATAATATCGTACTTTGAATAAATATTTGATAATTCGAAGGCGATATTATCGAAAATGTTATACTGTATACGCTAATTACATCGTGCATTAACTCCGTATAAATTGCTTGCAATAAAACTTCCGCAAAATATAAAAAAAAAAAAAAGACGAACTACTTGTTTGCTTCGAATCCGAGATTACCTACTACCTCGCTCGACTTATCATTAAAAAAAAATGCTTAGCTTGATATTACAAATTATACAGATTTATTTCGCAAAGATTCTTTCTCGTAAATGTTTTTTCTTTTTTTCTGGTTTGTTTTTAATGAGGTTCGTAGAAAGGTTTTTTGTAAGTTATTCGCAAAATTAAGATTATTGTGCCTTGTCGGTACCCGCTACTGTACACGCAAAGTTGGCTTTTCACTAGCGAAAGGAATAGAAAGCTATGCTTTGACTTCTGGTCGTGCTTGACAGGAGGATACGAGAATTAGATAAACTATAATTATCGTTGATTGTGTATTGCGGGAGCCCCGCGATGTCTTTCACAGACGCAATCGTCAAATCGCGCGTGAAAAAAAAAAAAAAAAAGAAAAAAAAACTGCGATCTCAAATATCGAATTGTAATTGATGTTGCGACATTAAGATGTTTACACACTTACGTGTGTAAACAAGTTTGTTTTATTTTTATTTACTGTCGAAATGTAAATTGCAATTCTGATGGTGTCCCATCCATGTGTTCGTGAACTTCCGCTGAAACTTGTGAAAACATTCGCGTGTAGAGTATACGAAGTGAATCCATAAAATATATGAAAACGGACGCTTCATCGGAAGAGTCGACCGATATTTTGTTGCTACTAGTTTTCCTTCAAGTGTTTAGATCTTGTTTGTACATGGGAATTATCGCGCTTTTGTAACGCCGCGCATCGTTTATTTTGTCAAGGCTAATGATAAAAATATATATATTACGATTTNTTTTTTTTTTTTTTTTTTTTTTTTTTTTTTTTTTTTTTTTTTTTTTTTTTTTTTTTTTTTTTAACAGTTAAAACAAAGTCGATAAAAAAGACGCTACGAAAACTGTGTACTTGTTAAAATATAAATAGCTATGTCTCATTGGCGCGCAATTCCCTAAATTCGCAGATCGTATTCAATTCGACGAACTGAAAACATAAAAAAGAAGTACGAAATTTATCAATTATGCATACGATATGTGATTATGTTAATTAAGAAAACATTCATGTAGCACTAAATCATGTTTCGTAAGGAAATAAATATCAAAGTCAGCCTGGAACGTAAACACATTATAAATGTCAGAATAAATACTGAAAAAAAACATGTAACTTTGAATAACACAAATATAAGCGTTACGCACTGAAAACAAAAATAAAAATAGCGATCTATTTTATTTTATTTATGCGCTGCATCAATGTACGCGAAGAAGTATCCCATTTCCACCAACTATTAAAGATACAGATAAAGATTAAAAAAAAAAGAAAAAAAAAAGAAAAAATAAGAGTATATTACCTTTCTGTTTACGTCTATATACGTTTTTCTTATTGCGGAATAATTTAGATCGTCAAGTGTAACCACTTTTTTTATTGCGTTCCAACAGTTTGTACGATCTTGCTGTACAATCCGATTATTCAAACATGATCTTGTTAAAAAAATGCGTTAATAAAAAAAGTTAAAGGATATTCCTGTTCAAATGCAAACAGATAAATAAACAAAAAAATAATCCTTAGTATAAAATTACAGGCGTTAGAGGTAATCGAAATGAGTACACATATTTTCGTCACTTTTATTGCGACGAAATATTTACAATAATCGTTTTATGCTAGTTGCATATTTGTCTTCCCCCGCTCATCAAATTTGCGGCACGCAAATATCAACAAGTTTTGGAAAGTTTCTAAATAATTTACATATTGATATTTTTTTTTTTATAAGATATATATCAATAAATTCTCACTATACATATTATCAATCGTAAGAAACTTATCTATCGATCTCGCCGAAGACGACGTCCAGCGTGCCGATAATGGCGACAATGTCGGCGAGAAAGTGCTTCGGTCCGATGTGCTGGAGACTCGCCAGATGAGCGAAACCCGGCGCCTTGATCTTGCACCGATAGGGCTTGCTACTGCCGTCGCTTACGAGATAAACACCGAACTCGCCCTTCGGCGCCTCTATCGCGGTGTACGTCGCTCCGGGTGGCACCTGAAATCCTTGGGTAAACAGTTTGAAGTGATGAATAAGCGCTTCCATGCTGGTCTTCATCTCTTCTCGTCGCGGCGGCACTATTTTGGCATCGTCGCATCGCACCTCACCCTCGGGCATCTGATTCAGACACTGATGAATAATACGCAGCGATTGGCGCATCTCCTCGACGCGAATCAGATATCTATAAAAGCGAGAATTGTGCACACATGTGTTACGAACAAATAAAAAAAAACAACACATCTTTTTCTCTCTTTGAAAAACCACTCGGATTTACCTGTCGTAACAATCGCCGTTCGTGCCAACGGGAACGTCGAAATCAACTAGATTGTAAGCGTCATAAGGCGCGACCTTTCTCAGATCCCACTTTATTCCGGAACCGCGTAACATCACGCCGCTGAATCCCATGTTCAACGCATCCTCCGCTGACACCACGCCGATGTTAATGGTACGTTGTCGCCAGATCCTGTTCTCCGTAAGAAGATCCTCTATTTCGTCCAATCGCTCGGAATACTTGGAGGCCCAGTCATATATATCATCCATCAGACCCAATGGCAAATCCAACGAGACCCCACCGGGTCGCACATAAGCCGCGTGCATGCGAGCGCCGCTCACGCGTTCGTAGAACTCCATGAGTTTTTCGCGCTCCTCGAACAGCCAGAAGAAAGGTGTGAGAGCGCCAATATCTAGAGCGTGTGTTCCAATGCCCATGATGTGATTTAAGATTCTTGTGATTTCGGCGAACAGAACTGCAAACATTATGTGTGTTAAATGTGGAAAAAGCGTGGAAAAACAAAATTATACAATTAAATCCTATTGAAGCTCGATAAGTTACTAAACTAAGAAATATAATTACGGTCATCCGAGCCAATCGCAGGATGTTGTGCGGAAAACTGCGTATATATATATACAGGGTGTCCCAGAATTGCCGTACAATCTCTCATAGGCAGATAGAAGGAATAAAACTGAGTCGAAAAGTCCTGAACCATTTTTTTCTATTATTTATAATAAAGNAGTAATTATTGAGTAAATCAGGCCAATCAGCGCAGACCTTTAGCCAGGCGCACGTCAGTGAGTGCTCACACACACTAGGCGCGCGGCTCACTGACGTGCGCCTGGCTAAAGGTCTGCGCTGATTGGCCTGATTTACTCAATAATTACTCCTTTATTACAACTAATAGAAAAAAATGATTCAGGACTTTTCGACTCAGTTTTACTCCTTCTACCTGCTTACGAGAGATTGTAATGAGATTGAGTGCTCACACACACTAGGCGCGCGGCTCACTGACGTGCGCCTGGCTAAAGGTCTGCGCTGATTGGCCTGATTTACTCAATAATTACTCCTTTATTACAACTAATAGAAAAAAATGATTCAGGACTTTTCGACTCAGTTTTACTCCTTCTACCTGCTTACGAGAGATTGTACGGCAATTCTGGGACACCCTGTATATATATATACATATATATATTTGTTTGCACAACATCTTGCGATTGGCTCGGATGACCGTAATTATATTTCTAAGATTATACAAGTATATATCAGCAGTACGAGTAAAATATAGATTTCTTTGTATAAAATTTCTTGTGTTATTGTTACTCTTATATTACAGCGAGTTACTTTTATATTACTTTTATCTACCAGAAAGTTCTGTCCGTTTTTGGAATAAAACAAAATACAAATTTTTCTTACCGTCAATAAACTTTATTAAATAATACAATTGCCATTATTATTAAATGATTTCTTGCCAGCGTGAGGGCAATTTGTATATCCCATTTTTGAAAAATTAAGAAAAATTTGTATTTTGTTTTATTCCAAAGACAGACAGAACTTTCCGATAGACCTAATATTACAATAAGATTTTACAGATACTGAAAGAAGTATATTACCTCGAATATACTTAGCTCTCAGAGGTATATCTATATTGAGCAGCTTTTCTATTGCCAGAGAAAAGCACTGCTCGTTACACATCATCGACACGTAGTCCAGACGATCGAAATAAGGCAACGCCTGCATGTAGGTTTTGTATTCGATCAACTTTTCCGTTCCGCGATGCAAAAGACCAATGTGAGGATCCGCGGAAAGTACAATTTCTCCATCCAACTCAAGAATTAATCGAAGCACACCGTGAGCAGCCGGATGCTGAGGACCGAAATTTAACTTCACATTCTGTATGGTTTGCTCCGGAAGAGATTCCATGGTTAGATTGGACTCTATCGGCGGCATCTTCCATTCGCCCTCGTCTATCGTCATGAATCTTTTGTTTATCTCTTTGAGATAGTCCAGATCGGGATTCCACTGGTGAGCATTGCGATGCTGTCTGCAAAACGGACATGTCAAATTAACGAAAGAATTGACTTTTCGAGGTTAAGGTTAGATTATGGTGTTATATAACGCACAAATGCGATCACAATGAAGCGGCGTTGTTTAATTGAAACGATTTGTCACTCACATGTCGACAATCGCCGATGCGTTGTTCGCGGCCAACAGTCTGCCCGAGCCGAAAAATCCAACATTTTTGCGCAGAACAAAACCCAACGCTCTGGCCGCCATGATGTTCACATTCCGACGATACAAAGCTCCGTCGGTACGATCGACGCTCCCACTAACGTTACAGAAATCTGTGATATCCGCCGCACTGTGAGAGAAATCTACAATACCGATTGAATTGATCAATGGTTGCGAGAAGGAGATTAGATAGGTGGCATTTTTTCGGCACACCTGCTATACGCGTTCCTTTCTTTCAAAAACTTTAAAAACAATTTCATAAAAACAATGGCTCGATCGAGAGATAATCCCTGTGAGGTATGCGAACGCTTGTTCAACGTGTACTTTTGTTTGTTTATAATGTTAACGGTGTTATTATCGACCAAATCGGTTCTTATCATTTATTTTCAGAAAGGGGGCGTCGTTTGTGATAAGCAGCAATTTCGGTAAATAGTTCGGTGAAGAAATGTGTGAATTTTAAAACTCGAGCGTGGATAAAAAATTTTTGTTAGAATTTATCAGTACGTTCCCCGGAGACCCTAACCGGCGGGACCGCAACCACAAGCCAGCTTATTCCAAGTCCGTCATTGGTCGGGAAAGAGAGAGAAAGATAGATAGATAGACACACACACACACACACACACACACAGAGACTTCACTGGAAATACACTTGCACATGAAAACGATTTATCATGGCCGTAAAACCCTCCGCGGGGAGATGCCATTATGGCTGAGCACGAAGAATTCTAATCCGATTTTCTTGATTCGTTTCGTATTACAATCGAAAGTTTCCATTTTACACAGGCGGTTCGAGAGAAACTCCCCCCTCCCCCCCCCCTCACTGAGAGAAGCGAACCAAACAACGCGAACGTGTATTTTAAATTGCGACACGAGTAATAAAAAAAATTACGCAAAGTTTTTGTCGCACTTGAGAAATTTACACGGCGCGCGTGTAGGTAAATTTGAAAACAAAAAAAGCGAGCGTATAAATACGATAAAATTTTTGTACAAGTAGACACGTGACATGTCTGTGCTTCGGTAACACCGAAAAAAAAATTCACAAAAGATAACACATATCGACGCAATTTTTTTCACGGGGAAAAATCCTTGTTGCGTCTCTTCGGGTGGTTACGTACACGTGTGCAACTTCGCCGTCGCCGCAAGGTCAATGGCAAAGTCGCGAAAGTCAATGTCAAAGATGTGCGTGTACATAAAACGCGTCGCGGAGAAAGAATCGTTTGTACTTTCGTTTAACATCCTCGTTTTTACCTCTCGTACGCATCTTACGTCATCGTATATTCGTCATTTGGGGCCGAGGAAAGAAAAGTGCTCTTGTGTGTGTGTGTGTGTGTGTGTGTGCGAACGTCGTAGGAAGTTTGCTAGTAATATACTCGCGTTGCACTTTTTTGAGATAAAATATTCGCACGCGAATGAAACGTGTGCGCGCGAGATGTGTTTTTCTCGCGTTATCGCGGCGCGAATACTCGAAAATTTATTTGTCGATTTTTATTTTCTCTCGAAATAGAAAAGAGAGAGAGAGAGCGTACGGTATTTCTTCGAAGTATATTACGCGTACGTGTAAGTACGCAGCCGGGCCTGGAATTTTCCACGAGAAACAATCAGCGCGCCGAACTGTCGGTCGCGAGAAGAAATTTGTCATTGAAATTAAGGTCGGGACACCGCGCGTTTTATTTATAAAACCAGTGTCAACGGTATTACCATGAATTATCTAACAACGCGAAGCGCTTTTTAAGGTCTTTTCTATTAGTGTATCATTATTCGTGATCGCGCATCGCGAGAGAGGATAACATATATAACTTGAAAACACAAGCGAGAGAGAGAGAGAGAGAGAGATCATCGCGCACCGAAATAACCGAAGTAACACCCGTTTCCAAATCGCTACACATTGTACAGATAGAATTACTTGCTTTAACTCTAAACTGGTCTTTTTTTTTTTTTTTTCTGTTTCTTGTACGCAAATAGGTGCAAAATAGGGTGCTTGTACTTCGCGCGATTCGAAATTTTTTTTAAACGCGCATCTTTCTAAATACGGTTTTCCTTCAATGTGCGCGCGTTTCTCTGTGCGCGCGATCCTATAGCGAAATATGATATTTAGACACCTTGTAGAAATTCAGACCCGGCTAAAAAGGGACATCCGGATGCGGCAGACCGCGTGCAATATAACCGTCTCCTCTTTCGGCCGCTTTTGAGTCTCACGGGAGTGACATTGGCTGGTTCCCCTATTGATTTATACGCCCGTCGGCTGCATACGCTGCCCCCCCCCCTCGGCCCCCCCGGGCTTGGTGAACGATGGCCACCACCTCGCCTTGCACTTGAAGATGCAATCGAACGAATGGTTCTTTCGCCTTAAGGAGAGACGACGACGACGACGACGACGACGACGATCGATGGTGTCGTGAGGCACCGCGCACGTGCTGCGCATCGACATCATCCGACCGGTCCAGCTAACGCGCGAGCCGCAACGACGGGGTTTCTCCCCGATCGTCGCTAAGACGAAAGCGATCGCGGAATTCACGGAATCTTCGAATAATTATCCACACGCGATGAGTAACACAAGCCAAGATGTAATTTAACCAATATAAGAGCACGAAAATTTTAAAAAGCGATGACAGTATAATAATTCGCTATCCAAACACGCGATATGTTTTTATAATCGATAAATTTCAAGTATTTCATATATTCTCCATCGTCTAAAATAATTTTCAAGGAGAATTACCGAATCTATCAATTGTAAACTAATTTTCACGGAACAGGTAGCCGAATTAAAATTATATTTTATGTAAAATATGTGCGTAGGTGTTGAAATATGTTTTAAAATCAAATTTTCAGCTTTTTGCGTCCTTTTTTGTTTTTATTTGTTTCTGTCCTTTATAAATTTTTCAAGTTTGTTTCTTCGTCGACAGACATTTTATCAGCGTTTCAAATATTTTTCGGCGGTTGTCTCTGATATTATTTGACCGCGTCGTTCGTTTATAAATAAAAATTGTCGCGATATTCGTTTATTTATTGCGGGAACGGATTTCAGACGCCAGAATAATGATCATTAGCGAAAAGAATGAAATGGAAAATTCCACACGGCCGGTGTTGTACAATTCGAGCTCTCTGAAGGAAAGACGAACGTCAAAAAAAGGATATGAATCCACACGAGGAAATCGTACAAAAGTCGCTGACGTTTCGCAAGTGCAGCCTTTAAAATATGCAATTTCATCCCGCCTGCGGGTCGAGGCCGCAAAACGCTAAAGATCCACGAGCTTGATTTCGTCACGTCGCCTTCGCGCTAACCGCAAGCGAGATCTCCCTTTTCTCCCCTATCCCTCCTCTTCTCCTCCCCTCCTCCCCCCCTCCCCCGCTCCCCCCGGAAACCCTTTGCCGACTTCCTCTTCTCGTGCAATATAATCCGATGATACCGAGTGAATCGCACGGATCAAAATATCTAAATGCATCTCTCACACACAAGATCGCTAAGTACTGAATTAGATGTGTGACACATTTGTGTTTTTCGAGAAATCGCACAAATTTGCATCACGGAATTTGATTTGTCGAGATAAAAAAAAAACTAAATTTTTCGAACACACACACACACACACGGTGGCGTTCGAAGACAAACTGGTTAGATCCGATTTAAAAACAAAAACCGATAACCGTGAGGAAAAAAATACGAGACCCGGAATGTTTTTAAAAGAAAACATGTATAAAAATAATAAATTATTATTCACACAGCACGAGTGTTTTTTTTTTTCGAGAAAGTCAACTGTGAAAATGAACTGTTGAACACATATCCAGAACAATATCTCGAAAGTAATTTTATTCCACACAAAAGTCACGCTATTGTTACGCGAAAAAGACTTACCTTTTTTACGCTCAAGAGACTTTACGCGCTCCCTTTTATTCCGTAACGACAAATTTCGTTATCGTTTCCTCCTCGCGCGGTTAGATACTCCACTCGTAAAGCACGCGTTATACTGTGGTAACACATGCGTAATAGTTTTTTTTTTTTTTTTTTTTTCGAAAAAAGAAACAGAACAAGAAGCAAAAGGGAAAGGGGAGAAAAAGAAGAAAAGAATAAAGAAACGCGTAAACAGACGAGTATCGTTAAATATCGCGTTATATTCGAAACTAGTTCCCTTTCTGCGTGCCGTCTTTTTTCTCTCTCTCTCTCTCTCTCTCTTTCTCCTGTCCATATTTTATTGTCGCTCACAAAATCCGTTACTGCAACTCGTGGCGTTGTCGCGCATATATACACGTTATATCCTTTCGTAAGTACGCTCTTTTCTTCTCTTCACTTTTCTTCTGCGCTCTTCTGGGTCTCTCGTCGCGTTGTGGTCGGCAACACAGGTCCTTCCTTCGGCCCTTCGTCGCGCGGCGGAACCTTTCAGTCTCGACAATGAAAGCGAGAGCCGGTTGCGGAGACCGTAGCCGATCCGCACACACGGCCCCCGGCTTTGGTAATTGAATACGACAGTTTTTAATTAACGCGTCCATCGAGACTCCCAGAATGCCGCGGCTTTACTTTACATAGGCCCTTCCCCTTGATGCACATGATCTATCGGTATAACGCGCCACAAATTGCTATTTAATCCTTCTGCAAAGAGTGCGCCATTAACGATAACGTGTAATTGCGTTATCTTCACTTAATTATGTATTTTCTTGTCGCATATTTTTATATTAGCTACTAAAGCAAAAAAAAAAAAATATCTGCTATCTCTTTTCTCGTTAACAAAAATTGCTTACCGTGTTCGTATTATTATTGACACAAATAGAGCTGTGTTTAAAGCGAGTCTATAAACAATTTTCATACAAAATACGAAAATATATCTCGATTTATGTAAAAAAAAAAAAACGACAAAAAATATACAAAATTTAGTCAAACAATTTAATTACATCTTTTACACATTTCGGGTACAAAATTCAGTTCGCGTTTCTTCAGTCGATATATGTTAACAAAGTTCTCCATTATTTTTAATTGAAATGGCAGAAAAGAAGGGCAGAAATTGATGTCAGCGGCAGAAAGAAAAACGTTACTCGAGTAATTTTAACATGAAATATAAATATATTTGGGTGGTATTGTACAGTCAGTGATTCATTCGTATATATATATATGTATATATATATATATATATATATATGTACAGAATTATATACATTGTATGCTGAATATATTACATGTCGAATTCTCGTCCCGACAATTCGCACGTTGGCATTCACACACGCGTATTCACCGCTTACGTTAATTCTGTCTCTCACGCACACGCACTCTTGTTAGTGGTACGCAACGTTATATAGTTTCATATAATGCTCTCGCATTATACACACTCGCACACACATACGCGCGCACACACGCTCGTCATTCCGATTCTTGATTTCCGAATCGAATATCGCGCTTTTGCTCATAATCTTTTTTTTTATTTTTTTTATTTTTTTTTATTTATTTTTTAGTCTCTAAGTCTCAAATAGTTTGGCGTATAATATTAACCGCACTTTTTTTTCTCCTCTATCCACACGCAATCCTACAGCCTGTGTGCTCCTCTCTTTATTTTTTTTTTTCTCTGTGTTTTCTCTCTCCACCCTTGCGGGAGTTAATCTATTACTTCGTTTTACAAGACTATGTGGTTACTTTTCTGTTTTTTTTTCTTTTTTTTTTTTTACACTTCTATTTCCACTCTCCGTTTCCATTTTTACATCTTCGCGTTTTTGCTCCGTTTTTTTTTTTTGTTTTTTTTTTGTTTGTTTTCTCCGTTCTTTTTGTTACTAACCACACAACGAGGTATCCGTACTTTAGACTTTTTTTTGACTACTAAGTTAGAGAATAAGCGTAGAAATGTATCACACTAGAGACTTGTACATTACCTTAAATGCGTATAGGTAAAGTATAATTCCTTCTTGTTTACTTGTATTTTTTTTTTTTTTTTTTATTATCGCGGATTTTCCTCTTTTATGTTTACAGCAAGTTTACTCGCGCGCGCGCGCGAGTTTCTTCGCTGCTGCCTATTTCGTAATAATGTCAGAGTAATAGTTAGTAAAGTTTGGCTATCTTTGCGTTTCTCATTGCGGACTCCCACGTAACGCGGATCCCTCAAAATCCAGAAAGAAGACATGAAAGACGGTCGTGAGAAAAACAGAGAGAGGGGGGAAGAGAGACAGAAAAGAGAAAAAAGAGAGAGAGAGAGAAAGAAGGGAGAAAAGAGATAGATAGGGAGGAAAATATCAATTTATTGATCTCCAGCATATAAGTTCCGTTTCGGGAACAAGACCAATAAAGGTATTCAACAGGTAAATCGTGCGTATTGACTTAACTGTCGGGGAAACGCAAAAATAATAAATAACACCAATTCAAAAGAAAACAATAAAACAAACACCGTATCACATATATCAAGAAAATTTACGAAAAGAAAAGAAAGGAATGTAAGGCGCAAAAGAAATACATACACAAAGGAATTAAAATGCGCATTTATTTGAAAAAAAAAAATAAAAAAACGCGATGGACGAGATTTCGAGACCGACGGTTTTAAGGGTCATCTTTCAAGGATGTCAAGATGTGAGTTTTAAATGCGCTCCTGAGAAGCTAGAAAGAATCCAGAGAGTGAGTCAGAAGAGCGCTAGAGAGCCGAGAAAAGGAGTTGAGAGAGAGAGAGAAGGAAACACGAGATGAGAGTGGAGTGTGTGTGAGAAGAGAATAGATTAAAAAAAATAAAGCAAAACGTCACATCACACGCACGCGTTAAACTAGAAACGGAAAAGGAAATGAGAAGGAGAGGCGAAGGTGTCGCAGACTTGACATGAGACACACGTCAGACGTACAAAGTCGATGCGACGTCTGGAAGGAAGTGAAAAGAGAAAGACAAGAGATAGAGATAGAGAGAGAGAGAGAGAGAGAGAGAGAGAGGCTTCGCCCTGTCTTCGTTCTTATTAGGAAGTGAGACGCGTCGATAAAAAAAAAAAAAAAAATCGAAGCGTAAGTTTACTCTCGCGTCTTGAGAAGACGCGTTTTTTTTTTTTTTATTTCAGTTGTGAAAATCAAGGACGTATCGATCGTGTACTAGCTTTTCCTTTCGTTCTGTGAGAGCGCCCTTCGTGCTAATTAGTAACACCGCAGACGCCATCGATCGAGCCAACTTTTCCTTTCACTTCGAACGCGCCCTTCGTTCCAGTTAAAAAGCTAATGTGTCATATCGATCGTGTGTCCGCGCGCGCCCCGCGGTCTTTTCCCTTTATTTCGAGATTAAACGTCCTCGTTCTCGATTCGGAAAATCACAGAACGCGCACGTTGCGTTTGTTGAAATTAAAAATAGAGAACCTAACGACTCGCGAAATCACTTCTTTCTTTCACGAGACGTAATTAAATCTTTGTTTTAATTGTGTGTCTCTCTGCATAAAAACCGTACTCTCGATACTTTGTCTCTCGACATCGATCGTCTCTCTCTTTGTTTTTGTTCATCGTCGTTTTACGAGAGAAGTGCTTCTGTTTTCTCTTCCCGACTGTTCAGAAATCGAAAACAGATCTCGAGCGCGCATCGATCCATCCGTCCGTTCTTTGAATGTTCGAAACAAACGGGCGTTCGCTGCGAAATCCAGGCGACGACGCTACCGACGAAACGAGAAATTAAAGCGGAATTTTATCGCGTCGACGGACCGTAGCGCGAGCGAAACAAAGAGAGCTCTTGATGCACCCTGATGTACACGGGGCGAAAGGGAGCGACACGATGAGAGAGAAGGGGAAGAAATATATGCATTTTATCGATATGAGAGTAAGAAGGGAAAAAGATAGCGGAGTGAACGGGTGAAGATAAGAGACAGAGAGAGAGAGAGAGAAAAAGAGATATGCATTTTATTGATACGAAGAGAAGAGAACCAGAGACAAAAATGCATCGAGGGAAAAAAGAAGAGAGAAGATCAGGGAAGAACGAGTGCACCGAGAAATGTGTCGAGGTTGTCAAACGGTAGGTAGACGATATCGATTGGTCACAGAGGCAGGCCTCGTTCACAGGGGCGTATTCGCTAGGCGTTTAGTGGTGCTTACCCTACCTTCTCTCTATCTCTCTCTGTCTTTCTCTCTCTCTCTCTCTTTCTCTATCCTATCTCTATTTCGTTGCCTCTGTCTCTTTCGATCGATTTTTGCCAAATCGATAGCGATCAGGTCGTCGTCGTAATTGTCGTCGTCATTGTCGTTGTTGTCGTCATCGTCCTCGTCCTCGTAGTCGTCATCGTCATCGTCCTCATCCTCATCGCCGATGCGAGAATGCGGGGGCGTGGTCGTTCCGAATCGCTCGCTCGGATTCTATTATACGAAAAGAGAGTGTGTTTTGGAAATAACACGTACATACGAGAGTCAGAAAGTGTGTGAGATTACTTAAGAAGTTTTTTTTTGGATAGTGTACGATTTTTACGAA
>NW_018020935.1:57727-66159 GCF_002006095.1 Pseudomyrmex gracilis | reverse complement strand
GCTTACAGTAGCTAAATGTTAATATTTGCGACCTGCAGCACAACGCACAACATCCGTCTTGCGCAAAAAAGTTTTCTGTGTGTTTTTTTTATTTTTTTTTTTTTTTATTATATATTACACGCGTGAGGGAAAAAATGCTGGCGAAGCGCCAAAAAGGCTCGTTTCGTGTAAATAATTACATTTCGCGAAATCACGAAACATCACAATCGCGAAACTTGATCGAGCATTTTCAATGCCACTTTAAGAACGAACGAACGAACGAACAAACAAACAAACAAACAAAAATCGTAATGTATAACGTTCCGTGTTTCTCGTTCTTGACGTTCGAACATTTCGGGAGGGCAACCCTAATGATTCATCTTGTTCCACATAATCGATCATTCTATCCGAGCGAGCGATCATTCCGTCGGAGGCACAATCCGCAACACACGCATCCCGGGAGAACAAAGACAGAGAGGAAAAGACGCGAAGAAAGGAAGATGTGAAGAAAGAAAACGTCAAGATTACGGAATTGAAATAATCTCCTCGGAGACCGTTTCTCTCTTTTGTCCCGTGTCGCGTCCCCTCCTCCTACTCGTATCTATCTATACACATATCTACCGATCGGAGGTTGACTTGCTTCTTCGTTTCTTTACCTTTTACAGGTAAGGAAATTAAAAAAAAAAAAAAAAAAAAAAAAATACACAGAGTGTTTTTGCGGGATTTCGTTAAGTCATAACATTTTTAGACAACACACACTCTCATCTGAATCTACTTCTACCCGCGCTGTCACTTTGCTATTTTCCAAACGAAACTTAGGATCTCTTTGGGTTTGTGGACTAACGTTCTGTCTCTCTCTCTCTCTCTCTCTCTTTTTCTCACACACACACACTCTCTCTCTCTCTCTTTCTTTCTTTTTCTTTTTCCCTTACGTCTTTCCATCTCGTTCTCCATAAAGGACGAACCCTCGTACACACGTATCCGGGATTTCGTTGTCCCAGCCCTTACAGTCGCTGCTCCCCTCCTCCTCTCCTTGTCTCTGAGTTTCTGGGCCGAGCGTATCCGCGAAAGAGGGTTCCAAACGCAGATCGAGGGATTGGTTGGGATGAGGGCGAGGAGTGGGGCTCCGGGTTCCACGGAAAAAGCCTTAGGTATATTTTTACGAGCGGAGAGAGAGCCATAAAAGCCGTGGGAGTTCCTTGTCCGTTCGTTCTTTCGTTCGTTCGCGTTCGTCCGTCGATTAACTCTCTTCCTCATGGGGGTACGGGTATAGAGCCGCGCTCTCCGGCCGGCTACAATCCTTATTGTCGTATATTTTTCGAGCCCATATAACACAGACGGCTAGTGCGAATAGTCGTTGGTTGTGTACGACTACCGGTCGCTCTCACTTGTTCTCGTTCTCTCTCTTTCTTTCTCGCGTGCGCACTTTTTTTTTTTTTTTCTGTCGACGCACCTCGTATACAATACACGGCTCTTGAGGGGATGGCAACGTCCCTCAGGTTCATCCACGCACGCACGCACGCACACACACATACGTACACAAATGCACACATCAGTCGTTTGCTCTCTAATCCTTTGACGTACTTCGAGACAACCTTACAGAGCAGTTTTAATATCATGTAATTTCAAAATTCAGACTTCAACAGACACTTTTCTCTCGTCCTTGTTATATAATTTTGCATTAGCTTTGCGGTTGAAAAAAAATTTATCACAAGATGATTTGATCGGAAAGTTATTGGCAAATCAAAATCCGGTAAACCACAAAAATTGCTTACACAGCGCACAATTCAGTTTGAGTAAAAGGATTTTTTTTAATATTTTAATGGGGTTTAAGTTATCGGAATTCGCATTCGAATCTTCTTCTGTCTGTGAACTATATAAAATAGATGTAAAAAACTTTTGTTATAATTTTTGCTCTCCAAAACCGAGAGAAACAATTGCAAAACTCGAAGATACAGCGGTGATCTGCTCGCGACGTCGCTGATTCGGAGGAAGTGCACGCTCATTGCCGTACACACGGGACAGCAGATTTTTATCTCTCAACTTTAGGCAGATCTTCGTTATGCAAAGATAGAAAAAAAAACAAACAGGCGCATTAGGAGGCGCGCAAGACAAAGAGCCGGGATAGATTCCGGCCGCTCGACATCGCGTTCGACTTTTTTTTTTGTTACGTAGTGGGGACATAAACTTATTGATATACGATCGAAATCAATGACGTACGAGCGATCACCACTGTGTGCACCGCGCGAGTAAATCTTCATCCGTCGCTGACTTCAAAAAAAAAGAAAACAATCAAAAATTGAATCGCGAATTGAAAACCATATTTCAAAACGCGATATTTCAGCGTTTCGCACAGGTGTAGAGAAATAACCTCCGTATATTTCTTTCGCTCCGAACGACAGAGACACATACGGGAGATTATTATTTTTTTTTCGTGTTCACACAATTCGCGAGACACGCGATGGAAACGCATCGAACCTTCCCGCTCAAAGTCATAATCGCGTTTTCATCGCCGAGTTTTTTTTTTTTTTTTTCCAGAATTTTTATCCTCCGTCTCGAAAATGGCACATTGCGTATCACGAAGTAAGCATATCGAGCAGCACGCGTAAATGCATAAATTAATTTATATTCGCGCGTGATCATCTTTTCTCGAAAGATGAACGCTCCGGAGTATTTAATATGTCCGGGAGTGCGTGCGGTTCGATTCACGCTCGTGAATTTTCTGCGAACGAACGAATGAATGTGTGAAGGAGCGCTTCGCCGCTATTGTGCGTAACAGCTTCATCCCCGGGGGTCCGACCCTTCAGCAATCATTTTTCAGCGGTGCACGGAAACCAAGACGAATCCCGGGGCCGCGCGCGATTCTGGACAGGATCTCGCGCGGTTCTTCGCTGTTGAGAGTCGGTCTTTCTCGAACATTTATTAACAGGAGAGCCCGAGAATAAAATTTCTGCAAACGAGGAGTGTAACCCACGCGCCGTTTTTCTTTTCTTTTTTTTTTTTTTTTTATTTATTTATTTTTTCTTTATTTTTTTTTACTTACACGCATATTATCATATATACATATATAAAACGGAAAAAATTTAAAAAAATACTATATCTCGACGTATCTATAAAATATCATAGAAATTACACAGGCGTAGTAGGAATGAAATTTTATTTTTTCTCGGTCTCTCTCGCCCGTTTTAGATCAGCCATTTTCACCGCGCGCTGCTTTCTCGTTTAAGCCCGGATTACGCAGCGCTTTTTTGCACCGGGATCTGGTGCACTTTTTTCTTAACCCTGCGTCACGCTCGATCGAATTTTTCCATGTCATGCGCGACGCGCCCGGCAGATATGCGTTTCTTAATGAAAGGGCATGGTGAAAGAGCCGGTTCAAGCCAAAATTTTTAGGATGGCTGGTAATAACGCTTATGTGTTCATTTTTGCACAAAATTGTTCTTTTAACCCCTTTTTCTCCTCTCTAAACGTTCATTTAAACAAGCATCAAGTTGTTGCAACGTCGCGCCTTTGCAACAACTTTCGTCAAGAGTTTAGAGTCCTCCCAATAGAACTTTTCGCAGAAGACTTATCACATGTTTAAAATCGTCAATATTCAATATCGTTGAGATAAGGTCAAATTATATAAACTTTTAATACGCTTAGCATATTTACTTTCAAAAGTTTTTTTTCAAGATATATATATATATATATTCTAACCATATATATATATTCTCTGCAGATATGTGTGCATCTAATGTGCATATATATATACTTACTTACAACATATACATAAAGTATATGTATTTTATAAAATAAAATAAATCAATAAATATGTATAAATAAAATAAATAAAATAAAATCTCTCTATTTGTTTTTTGATATAGAAACAAAAAAAAAACAAAATATAAAACATTTAAGAGATAAATTTCGATTTTATCAACAAATATTATTTCGCATTTCCTGGCGAGTCGAATATTAGTGTTCTAATTTGAAAAAAAAAAAAAAACGCACGTGAATTCTGTATATGCATTGCAAATAGCGAAACTCCATAGCCATTGTCCTCTCTCTGTTGCAAAAAGATATATATAGTCGTACATCTGCCGGATAATCGCACGTGACATATACATACATACATACATATATATATATATACACGTATACACGCGGAGTGGCTCTTTTTTTCCTCGGGGCAGGGGCCGAAAAAAGCGTCGTGCGATCCGGGTTTTAAAGCCGTGCGTGAATCCTGAAACCCGCATCAGAGCCGCGCACAGTGACTCCATATACCCCATCCGCTTTCACAGGGAACAAGAGAGAAGGAAGAAGAGAACAGAAAGAGAGAGAAGTACAAAGAGAACTCCTTTTCTCTCTCTCTCTCTCTCTTTTTCTACCTTTCTCTCTCCTTTGCTCGAATGATCTTATCAAATAGAACCACGAACGTGTCTTCTCTGAATCTCATCGCACATCCAGGCGAGCCGATAAGCAAGGAGTTATCGGTTATCTTTCGATGATGACCGGGTTGAATCGACGTTATATGTACTCGCGATTGATTTTTCTTCTCTCTCTCTCTCTTTCCCTTCTTATTCTTCTCTCACAGTTCTCGTGTGTGTGTCTGTAATCCCTTTCTCGTCAGTTAGGAACATACGGCGCTATTTCGCCGTCGTCAGATACGCACTTCCGTTCAACGAAATCGAAACGTAATTCCGCAAGAGGGAGTTAACTCTGTCCGGGAGTAGCGATAGCGATATCTCGCACCGCCTCGCACAGCAAGGAAATGAATTGCTTAAATGTTCATTAAAGTAACGATGTTAATTAGGAAGCGGAACGGGCGAGAGGCTTAAAAAAAAAAAAACGTCGAGATACCTTCGACGAATTCTACGTATGTTTCAATCGATCGTCTCGAGAGAACAGAAAACTGAACTCCTTGATTGTGAGACCCTTTTCCGAGGCCCCCAAGGGAATTTTACTACCTTCTGCCGGAGCAACACTCGTTGGTTCGCGTCATTAACCTTTCGCCGATTCCGTCATCATCCCGCGGGCCGCTTCTTGCGCCTCACACAATAGTTCTCTCGCACTTCCATCATCATCTGACATACTCTTCGGAAATTATTTCTTAATTACGGTTACACACACAATGAAAGTCAAAGTTGTTGTCAGATGTGGAAGAATGCGGCATACACTACACTCATTAAAATGTTATTAAAATATTTTCGATACCATTTGACACCTCGTACAGATTTTATACTCGCTACGTACGAGGTCGATAAAACTGAATGTTTTGGAAAAAACATTACGGTTGAAAATATATAAATGAGTACTTAATTATCTCTTTGTTATTACAGTACTCGGTTAAAAATAGCGTTTTGGCATCTCGGTTTGTTAAAATATGCATTTGAACAAAATTATAACGTAAACGAATTTTTCGCTCAATTCGCGTCTAATTCGCGGTGTGTTGTTTCGATCTCGCCGAACGGTCTCGGACCTTTCTCACAAAAAAACAAAGAACGTCTCTCTCCTGTCGCATATGAACTATCTCACACGCTTAAACGATACACAGCATACTTGCAAATATTCAAATTTTATACATTACACGATATAGGCTTTTCTCAGTCAGTAATAAGGGCGCTCTAGCTCGTACATGTACAAAATGACCCGGCTGCGAACGGCGGCGCTTGGCGACACGCGCACACACACACACATACATACATACATACGCGCGCGCGCGCGCGCGCACACACACGCACACATCCAAACGAACGCGAATCCATTCTCGAGCGGAGATCCCGAGGTCATCGATGTTTCTTCAGGGATTAATATTATTTACAAATTTTTTTTTTAAAGCGTCGTACGTTCTCTCTACTGGTGAATGAAATTGCGCCGCACAGTCGGCGAAAACCGACCTCGCCAGAGCGAGTCCCGCTCGCACACAACTCTTCCCGGACACTTAATCTGACCGCGCCGTCCGTTTCCGGGCCGCTCTTGTACATTACTATACATATACATATACATATATATATATATATATATATATGTTAATAATTTGAGGCAGTTTACGTCACTTGTTTTTTTTTAAGGCCGAGTTAATAATAGTAGTGAACTATAAAGATTGCATGCGCGTGGTGTGCACTATCGCTCGGCCACAGCGGACAGGCAGCTTGCTTATGAAGATACGAGGAACAATGAAAAGGGGAATGGCGAAAGACGAAAGAAAGGATATAACGCGTGGATATCTCGTTCAATAAGGGAAGCACAGGTGGTGGTTCTTGAAAATCTGACGATTTTATTTTACGAAACGGAAGCATTCACGTTCGTCTCTCCTTTCGTCGAAAAAAAAAAAAAAAAAAGACTAACGGTCTTCATTCGAGACTTTGAGTCGGAAACACGTCGAAACTTTTCCTCACAACGACGCGCGTCACGAACGAACTCATTTTTCACCCCCAATCCACGAAGTCCGACGACGTCGTCCAAAGAAGCCTTTCCAAAGACCGTGACGCGTATTACGACGTTTTTTTTTTTTTTTCTGCGCGTGAATATCGGTTCGCGAGACTTAACGGAGACTTAAAGCTACGAACAAAAAAAAAAAAAAAAAAAAAGAGACGTTGAAAAATTCCCGATTTTTCGTAGAAAATCGAGCACATCGTATAAATGTTTGTTCTGCTTTTGCAAACGCGTGTTTGAATGTTCGATCAATCTAGTAACATCAACGAATATTATATATGTCAAAAATATCGTCATAAAAAAAAATAAAAATAATAACTTGTACATAGCAAAATATTATTGTCTTTAATTTTTAACAGTTTTTTAAATTGACACGCGACGTTTGAAAAACGAGAAACGCCGTGCTCCAATTCTGTCTTTTTTTTTTTTTTTTGACTCAATGTTTTGTCAATCTTCATCAAGTTTGCGCGTGTAATTTAACGTCTTTTGTCCTGATGATAAGAAATCGAAATTCAAATGCGAAAAATAAAAATCGCGATCTCTCGGTCGAGACTCAAGTCGCGTTTATATACGTAAACCCTCGGCTCGCGCATAATAAACGCTAATCTTGTTATTCACGCGTGAGCATTCAATATCGCGTAACCACCCGAATAATACCTGGATGCCGTCTAACTTTGCGGCAGGAGAGCGTGATAGCTTGGCGTTTCGTAGAAACTAGCGGCGGCCTGAAGAGCGTGTAAGGAAGTCGCGTGATGCCTGTGTATCGTGCTGGCGTATACGCTGGATACACCGGTCGTGGCCGATACGCCATTGGAAGCACCGAAAATTGATGTGGATGAGGAAGATGATGATGACGTTGAGAATGATGACGAGGAAGAGGATGCCTGTTGGCCGATATGCGAGGCCGTCCGCGAAAGCAACGTCGCTGACGGCCGTCTATAGGGATGATGCGCGACCGCCGAAACCAACGACGTAGCGACACGATGGTGGCTGTTCGAATTCGAGCTCGTGGCCGCTATGTTACTGTACGCCTGCTGATAAGTCTGACGTAAAATGCCAGAAATCGACGCAGATGTCGGAGACGTGACCGATGACGAAGAGGAGGAACTTCGGTCGCTTTGGTGATGGAGCTGATGAGCGGTAGTGGTGGTGGTACGCTGCTGCTGTTGGCGATGCTGGTGACTGTTAGCGCGCATCGCGCGAAAGTAATGCTGATAAATACCTGATATGACCGCTTTCTCATCGGCGGAGATGAGATCGGCGGTACCGGAAGCCGTTGGTGTCACAGATCGTTGTTGCGATTGTTGCTGAGTGTGATGCTGCGGCTGCGGCTGCTGCTGCTGCTGTGGCTGCTGATGAGCATGAGTATGATTCCTGTGATGGTGATGGTGATGATGATGACCCGGCTGCTGTTGTTGCTGCTGCTGCTGGATATGATGACGCCGCTGTGATTGCTGCTGCTGCTGCTGCTGTTGCTGCTGAGACAACGTGGCCGCGACGTTGAGCGCCGCGCGATATGACACCGCCGTAACGGCGGACATCTGACCGCTCGTGGACACGAGGCCTCCGGTGTCGGGCTCCGCAGCGACCGTGGACGATACGATCGACGTCGCTGGCGACACGACGGAAGTGGACACGACGTTGGAGGACACGATATTGTTATTCGACGGCGGCACAACCGTCGTCGTGGCAGAGGAAACCGCGGCCGCGCTTGCGACGGCTGTCACGGCTGTAACACCGGCTGCTGATGCTGTTGCGGCGTTCCTGCGACCGCTTCTACGGGAAGCGGCAATAGGCGCCGTTGCTGGCGCCGCCGGCGGTGGTAGATTATTGACGAAGGGACTCCTCCTCTCGCGCTCCGCGCGTCGATAGTAGCAAGGATGGATCATGAGGAGGGGTTCGCCGCCGCCGGGGGGCGGTTTAGCCTGACTCGGCAGCTCGTATTCGACGCTGCAGTCCACGTGAAGTGGTTGCGAGTAGTCCTTGTACTCCTGCACTTTGTAGCTGTTGATCGCCACGGCGGCGGCCGCGGCGGT
>NW_018020935.1:51502-57562 GCF_002006095.1 Pseudomyrmex gracilis | reverse complement strand
CGGCGTCGTCTAAGTCGCTTGATGTCGCCGGCAACACGGTCTGACCGGACACACCGCCGACGGACGACGAGACTCCGCTGCCGTGATGATGATGATGATAGTGATGATGATGGTGGTGATGGTGATGCCCGTGTCCGTGGTGAATGGCGGCACCTACCACCACTTCCTTCTCGTAACAGGCGGCGGCCATGTTGTTGGGTGCCTCCTCCTCCTCCTCCTCTTACTACTACTACTACTACTATCCGGGCTTCCGCCGGTATGCCGCCGTCCCTTTTCGCACGCCCGATGCCGATGATCCACGATGTTCGAACGCTAGACCCTCATATTGCGGGACTATCGCGATAATATTCGCCGACGACTTTGCTTCGCTGCTTTCTGTCGTCTCGGCTAACGTCGTTTTGTTGTCTGTCGTCTACACCTCGTCGTCGTCGTCGCCGCCGAAGCGTGGCCACGAGGAGGAGAAGATTAGTCGAGACGAGAATGTGAAATTCCGGTTGCCGACGAGCGCGAAACCTATATAAAAGTGTGGTCAGCGACAACCACAATACACCCTGACTCGACTCACGTACTCACGAGCGAGCCGGAGCAAAAGGATATAGTTCATTGCCGCGGTAGTCTTAGCCAAGGGTTGGACCAATAGGATAATATATCCAACACCAAGGAAAAGCCCTTTGAGAGAAGCTTACCGCACGTGTAAAAAGCGCATATTTATCGCATGTTTTTACTTTCGTTTCGAACAAAAGAACTTTCGCTACAGTATGCCAATTACATACGGGGGTTTCCTATTACAAATCCCCGGCGTCTAATGCTCGTTCGTTCGGGACGGTCGGTCTTCTCTCGTCACCGTACGCTGTCAGGACCACCCGTCCTGCCTTCCTTGCTCCCCTGCCCTTCTTCTTTCTCTTTCTCCTTTTCTTGTCTCTCTCTCTCTTTTCCTTTCTTGCTCGCTCTCTCTCTTTCTCTCTTTCTCTCCCTATCTTCCTCTCTTTCCGTTCGTCTCGCTGACTGATGTCTTCCTCGTTCCTCCTCCTCCGCGGTCCGTCTCTCACGCGTGTTTTACTTCACTGTCACGAGCACCTAGACGGTCCGGATCGTACAACCCGGTCGCTGCCGACGCCCGCCACCCCGCTCGCGAATCAGCCCCGCTTCTCGCGAGGCCCTCCGTGGCGCAGCACACCCGTGGGAACGTAATAACGCAACATCGGGGTGTCGTCGGGCCCAAGCCGACGTCCGACTGACTAGGCGTAGTATCGTTCGGTTCGCTCGTTCGGGGCCGATGTGTATGTGTGTATGCGTGGTGCGCGTGTGCGCCGCCGCCGTCGTTGTCGTTGTCGTCGCACAATGCGGCGTTTATATGCTGCACGTACGGCGCCCCGTTCGTTTTACTTCTACGAATCGTCTCGGTTTCTTTGTCCCCTCGGTTTTTCTTTCGCGCCCGTGCATGCACACCCTTCCGCATGTACGAAAATCGCGATGACACTCCCCGGTTGCGATTCGTCTTGCTCGTAAGGACGTGCGTGCGGGCACGTCCTTTTCGCGGTTTGGTGTGCGTGCGTCTCTCTGTGCGTCGTGCGGGGGGGCACGCGCGCGTGCGCGTGTACGTAAGTGTGTCCGTGTGTGTGCGGTGCGCGGCGCAAACGAGACCAACCACCGATTCGATTGTCGCGCACCGAGTGCCGACTTGCGACTGACATGAGAACAAAGTTTCCTGAGAAACCCCCGTTCAACGAGAACGGACTCCCCGAACTCCCACCAGTGATGAAAGTTTTGGCAGGCTAGCACCAAGGGTGGGAGCCACTGGGAATACGCACACAAGCGAGACCGCCGTCCGTGTGCATGACGTCACACACACGGACGGCGGTCTCGCCTGTGTGCGTATTCCCAGTGGCTCCCACCACCTTGGTGCTCTTGGTGCTAGCCTGCCAAAACTTTCATCACTGACTCCCACCCGGTTGGATACCTCGCCGGTGGGTACTTGAGCGCAATGGCCGCGGGGTGGACTTATTAAGCCGCGTTCACACGAGACCGGCCCCGAGCCCGTTTGCGAGTTCGGCTTGATTTTTGCGTTTTGTTTCGCACCGCGCTCGTTCGGCGGCGCTGCTGTCGCGAGACAGGCACGTGAACAAAAGCGTGAATCAAACGCCGCCGCTTTGGTGAGAGACCGTCGCGTGTGTAAGTATCGTATCGTATTACCGTTACGGTGAAATGATTGTTTAAATACGCGAGATCGATTTGACTGACGAGTTGACGAGCTTTCGTAAGATGCATTATTTAGATGTTTCGTTGTTAGTACATTTATCTTATTTCATACAACATTAATTCGAACTCTGGTTTAGTCATGTAGCGGGATAACATAACCTCTTTTATACATACATATGTATACATACATCGAGTTCGATAGCCGTCTGGTTATCTCACGTAAGAGTGATGCAACTTTGTGTAAAAAGAATTCTTCATTTTTGCTTTTCTCCTAAGTAAATTCTAATCACCGAGATGTAATAAATGGCTAGACAAATGTTTTGCAACGTGTAATATGTACTGAAAAATATTCAGTTTTTCAAATAATTATTTTGTGTTTATTTTTAATAAAAATTAAAAACTACAAATGTTTTGCAACGTGTAATATACTGAAAAATATTCAGTTTTTCAAATAATATTATTTTGTTTATTTTTAATAAAAATTAAAAACTACAAGCAAATGTGTGTATTTATGTACAGACTTATAAACAAAAATTATTATTACAAGAAATTTATACATGGTTTTACTCTTGTGTTTAGAGAAATTCCACACCAATCTGATTTCGAAGTGACACCGGTATACTTGAAGAAGAACATACTCGAAGCCGTTCGACATTTGTTTGGTGAGGAAGGAGCCAGCGGTCAAATAGATATTCTTAAATTTAATCCGAGAACGTGCAGATTCATTGCGCGCTGTTCCTCCGGTGACTGTGTTCGACTACGCGCCGCTCTGACTGTGGCCACGAAGTACGAAGGCAAAACCTGCGTGTACACGGTTCACCGAGCTACGTCGAATTTGTTGTCGCTCACAGCTGACAGTAGAACCCACAAACACGGAGAAAGTCCGACCGAGGTTTCGTCATGCCGTTGATTCGCAAAGAGGGCAAGGACACCATTATCTTCGCGTCCAAAGAGGATCACGCGGTACCTAGCAAAGTCAGTTTACCGGAATCAGAACCCAGTCCCGGTCTGTTGTTACCCAACGGCGAGATCAATTGGAACTGTCCGTGTCTGGGCGGCATGGCGACCGGTCCGTGTGGGATAGAATTCCGCGAGGCCTTTTCCTGCTTCCACTATTCGACCGCGGATCCAAAAGGCTCGGATTGCCGAAAGGCGTTCGAGGTGATGCACGAATGCATGTCGCAGTATCCGGCGTTGTACGAGAGCAAAGGTGGATCAACGGAAGATCTAGACGACGACGACGACGACGAGGACGACGAGGAGGAGAAGCAGAAGGCGAGCAGTCGGGACACGTTGCAAAAGACGAAGACGGAAGAAACAGTGAATATGTCGAGTTTGAAACAGGAAGTGGAACGAGCTAAGACTAACTGAACGTCGTGTGTCGTTTGCTCATATTCAAGTTTTCGTTTCACACTAGTTTTCAAGACGATACGTAACGGTATCTTGTTTTTTCTTTAACTCATCTTTTTTTGGAGATACCGAGTATCTCCAAATGCCTTTGCCACAATACGGTGTTGGTAAACAGTCACAGAGATGCGTTTCAAAGGTAAAAATAAGACTTAAGACGAGAGATCTCTGATAAAACAAAAAATAAGACGCAACAAAGAGTGATAGTAGGGATAAATAAATAAACACAACGCACTTTAGCTATTTTTTCCTCAGAGGCCCGTAAAGGGCCTTGAGTTCAAGAGGTAACGCGTGCGGAAAGATAGCGGATTTTTAGGACAGTAAGATATTGGATATACGCAACTGTGTAACTCCAAGTTGTTCAAACTTTAATGTTATTAAAAAACAAAAGCTTTTATTCCTTCTGTCTCTTGTTTTTTTTTTTTGTCTCGAAGATATGATCTGCTTGTTTCCCGTGCGTGTTCTCGCACCTCACGAGCCGTACCTCGCCGTAATTAAGAGGGTCCTGGACCGTCCTGTTATTACCGATCGAAATAATTCGTAGTAAGAGGTGTTTTTCGTAATTATTGCTCGGATAGAAAAACGGCTCTACAGAATTAAAGAAAATAATAAAATGTATTGCGGAGACTTTTCAATATATATCAAAAATGTAACAAAAATTTTTGATTTACAATTAACATCAAAATTTTTTGTCACATTTTTGATATATTGAAAAGTCTCCGAAATACATTTTATTATTTTCTTTAATTCTGTAGAGCCGTTTTTCTATCCGAGCAATAATTACGAAAAACACCTCTTAATACGAATTATTTCGATCGGTAATAACAGGACGGTCCAGGACCCTCTTAAATACAGAAAACGTACGGAAGTGTGATAAAAAAAAAAAAAAAAAAACAAACCCAATTAAGCCCCTTGCACAATGGAAGGAATAGCGATAGCGATAGAAATAACACAGTTTTTAACACAGAATTCCAACTCGTCGGAAATTTTATCGCTATTGCTTATTACGATTTTCTGATCCGCATTGATACATGTGTAGTTTTGTATGTTAGATTCCGCTGTTCCTACCTTTATTTTTAAATATAAACTTTTTAAAACTTTTGTTGTTTCTATCGCTATCGCTATTCCGCCCATTGTGCAAGAGGCTTAACACAATTTCAACTCGTCGGAAATTTTATCGCTATTGCTTATCCCAATTTTCTGATCCGCATTGATACATGTGTAGTTTTGTATGTTAGATTCCGCTGTTCCTACCTTTATTTTTAAATACAAACTCTTTAAAACTTTTGTTATTTCTTAATCGCTATCGCTATTCCGTCCATTGTGCAAGGGGCTTTACTTTTTCCTTCGTTTGAAAGTTTCGCGCGTTCCTCGATATTCGTCCGATAGTTGTTCCGAGCGTCGCCAGATGGCGAAGTTGCGTGACGTCAAAATCGTCGTCTCTCTCTCCCATACCTCCGTTCTCCATTCCGTTCACGGACCCGTGTGTAGCTAGTTTGATACCAGTGTTACGCATCATCAGTAATATAAGTGCATAAAGTGTTTTCCTCGCTACCGTTCGTCGGCAGAATCAGCGGCAGTGGGGGTCAAATCGCTCCGTGTTTTTTTCTTCGTCGTTGTTCGAAATTTGGACGCGACGACCGACACACGCGAATCACACACCCGCTGTCATATGTGCGACTTGCGCGCTCATCAGAATGCGGCGCTTCTCGTCTTTCGTCGGTCTAGCGCGAGTAACGCGTTGAACGCGGTGATACGCGTCGCGGCGCATCGATCTCGATACCGACGCCGAGACAAACAGACGGGCGGAGAGAGACAGACAGACGATCGGAACGCGGCGCGCGGGGCGAGCGAAGTGTCGAGCGATTGTGTGTGTGTGTGCGAGAACGAAGTTTGCGTCGAATCGGACGCAGGGTAGGTAGGTAGAGGTAAAGGGAATCGCGAGGCTCTTTTTTTTTGTTTTTTTCAGTTTGCGCGAAAAAATACGCACACGCGCGCGCACGCCCGGATACGTTCCTTGGCAGTGACTGAGAGTGTCCCGGTTTCGTGCGCTGGTGTTTTCGTCGAGTGCGCGTTTTGTCCCATCTGTAATCGTCGTCGCGTTGATATCTCATCATGGACACCCATAGGAAAGAGAAGAAGCACAAAGAGAAAAGGAGGTGAGTTGCGCGCGCGCGCGCGCGCAAGAGATAGAAAGAGAGAGAGAGAGAGTGAGAGCTTTTGTTTTTTGTTTGAATTTGATGTAATTTAACATTCTTATGTTGTAATCGCGTTTCTTCTCGATCGCGATGGTTATGTTTGACGGGGATCGTCGACACTCGTAATGTGAAATCGAACATATATGTGCGTGTGTGTGTGTGCGCGAGCGACACGGAGCAAGAGAGAGACGAAGACGGAAAAAGAGAGAATGACAGATAAGGGGAGAGAGAGAAAGAGCAACGGGTGTGTTAAAAG
>NW_018020935.1:35814-50565 GCF_002006095.1 Pseudomyrmex gracilis | reverse complement strand
TTTTTAATTCATTCTAAGGCCGGTATTCATAGTCGGATCTTGTATTTAAGATCGTCTTAAGTTTATCTTCAGATCATGTGCGAGTAATTTTATTGGCTGCAAAGCATCTGAAGATAAACTTAAGACGATCCTAGATATAAGATTCGACTGTATTTTGAATACCGGTCTAAATCTCTTCAAGATTTGAAAAATTTAGATTTTTTGATGATATTTCAATCTTGTGTATTCAAGTTTTATCAAATAGCAGAATACCTACATGTATTACTTACGTGTTATATTAATCGACATTTTGATTAATTATTTCTTGCGAAATAAAATTATTAGAAATCTACACACATACGTTATTTTTTTGATGTAAGTTTTATTATTTCGGACGCGATAAGCGATTTTAAGCGAAATGAGGTCGCGCTACATTAGTGATATTTTAACACGATTCGACACTATCTATTCACATAGATGATTTCTAGAGAGACAAAGAGAGAGAGAGAAGTATTTCTCGTGCGTAGATTGAAGCGTACGTGACTGTTAGTAATTCCCGCGTAATTAAGAGTATAGAACAGAGTCTATAGTTCTATCTGCTTTATAAATCCACTTCACAAGAAGAATGGAAAATTTTGCTGTCAACATTTCTCGATGTTGTTGTAATAGGAGAATTCGATTCGAAATCTCTACGGGATTTTCGATTTTAATTACCTGTTCGAAGTTCAGATTCTAATTAGACCAGTTTTGAAATATTTCGAATGAAAAAAGATCTTCAATCTTTGATAGTTTTTTTTTTTTTATTATTGTTCAACTATTATATAATGATTGTAGAGATTAAATACTTATTGTGTTAATAAAACTGTAAGTTTTATTTTTCAGTTACGTAGAATTTATAGATATAGATAAAAGTTTATTTTTAAGTTAATTTAATATTTAGTTTAATTAGAGAAGTTAAATTAAAGAAATTAAAGAAAGAAGTTATATTAAAAAAATAATATTTGTATTAAATTTCAAGGTTTTATTTAAAGTTGCTTGTCAACAAGAATTTGAATTGTGCGATTTATAATTTATTACACTCAAAATCACATTACGCAGATATATATAGATTCGAATTTATTTATGATCTTTCTTTAATTATCTGTTAAGTGTCTTGTACGTTGTATATCATAAATTTGTTATTCTCCTGTTGTAAAGATGTTTTAAAACACAAAATGATAGCTTCTACAAATGTGAGATAAACAAATAATATCGAGATAGTATTTTATCCCGACGGTATCTCTGAATGTGTGAGTACGGGAATAAAAGGTCATTCATTTTGTAAGAGAGCGGCCGGCATTCGAGAGAACGTTTGTCGGGAGGATGGTCCGCGAAGCTTTCAACATCCGCGAACAAATTTCCTTCGCAAACCGCAAGCGAATCTTCGCGTGACACACTCGGGAAATAACCTAATCTACCCTATTTGGAAACTACAAAATTGCGCGAGGAAAAATTAATCGCGTCAGTGTGAGGGTCGCGTAGAATAAAAGTCGTATCGGTTAGGCGGAACGGAGCGAGAGAGATCAGCGAGGTCTGCACGTTCGCGTATGAAATATATATTTCATTTCGCACAAGGTTATCAATATGTCGTGCTCGAAATATAACTATCTCGATGATTGATTATCCCTCTCCTTTTCACTTTTGCACGGATACTTTCTGTAAAGTCTATCAATCTAATCGGAAATTTGTCTTCGTTACAACATTTGTTTTTTTCCATCTTACGAAATCGCGTGTTAATCGGACTTTCTCCCGCGAATAATCCTTGACACAGGAGGATTTAAATAATTTTATATGAGATATATAAACATTAATGGCAACGATGTTTATGTAGAATGTTAGACTTGTGTGTTTGCAATTGAAATCAATCGCTTATTTAATAGTTAGAATAATAAGTCGCATTAATTCAAGGTTTTTCTTTAACATAAATAAGTAATTCGAGTTTTGTTATTTACTTTTATATCTTTTGACTGCTTTTAGTTTTTTTTTTTTCGAGAGCTTTGTAATTTAAAAACCAATTATATCAACGTAAACCCACACACAAATTACATCGTTAACATAATTCAAATTTATCTCCCAGTGAATGAGAGGATCATTTTATCTCATCGAGACATGTTTACATAACATAGTGCCAAAAATTCTTAGACTTAATTTAAAGATTAATAACAATGATATTTAACATACAAAGATGTTTTTGCGGGTTTGAACAGCGTTAGTGTCATTTTTATACCGACGTTTCGTGAACATTACAGCTCACTTCATCAGGGTTTGAAGAGCAGCCTGATACTGTATCGTCGGTATAAAAATGACACTAACGCGGTTCAAACCCGCAAAAACATCTTTGTATGTTAATACTACACACCGCGAAAGCATCAAATACCAACAATGATATTTGATAAAAAAACAAAAATGCAATTTATTTATACGCTGTTTTTGATCTGACGCCACTGCCGTAACATGATTATACGAACAAAAAAGCTGCCGCTCAACTGGTCAAGTGATCGATAGTGGTTGGTGAAGGGATAGGTGGGGAAGGAAGGAGTACTGTGTCAATTAGACTGCCTACAGTGACGGTTATCTGTCTGTACAAGCGACAATATAAGCGAGAAGGGATCCTCGCTTCTCGTTCTGGACAAGATGTTTTCTCTTTCTGTCTGACGCGTACACATCTATAGGATGTTTTATTATCGCTACTGTTATTTCTATTAAAAAAAAAAAAACCGAATTTTCTCACGTAATTCTCGCGATTGCATTTTTGTCGTCCCGATACGAATATTGAAAAACAGTCTTGAATAATTAAAATAATTATTTGCTGAGATTTTCNGCAAAGAAAGACAAAGAAAATTTTCAACACATCTAAAAAACATATCTAAATATATCTTTAAAACATATCTAAGTTTATATATATATATGTATATAAAATATACATATATGTATATAAAATATTTTTATATTTTTTATATTTTTATATTTTTATTAGTATATTTACAAATATACATATATGTATATAAAATATAAAAAATATAAAAATATTTTATATACATATATGTATATTTTATATACATATATATATATATAAACTTAGATATGTTTTAAAGACATATTTAGACATGTTTTTTAGATATGTGTTGAAGATTTTCTTTGTTTTTCTTTGCGGAAAATCTCAGCAAATAATTATTTTAATTATTCAAGACTGTTTCAATATTATATAAACGTATATAAATGTATATAAAATAAATAAATGTATATAAAATATACATATATGTATATAAGATATACATATATGTATATTTGTAAATAAACTGATAAAAATTTAAAATTTTATATTTTGTTTACGAGAAAATGCTCGTGTGAGTGAAAAACTGCAATATGGATGATTATTTTTCTTGACAACTTTATTAACAATGAGTCAAAACTCGATCGAAGATTTTATATCGAGAAAATCATGATGTAAAAAAAAAGTGAAACGCTTTATATGCGTCGCGACAACATGGCGCAGTCTTTTGGAAAGTTTCTTTTCTGAAACACTCGTATGTGTAGCGGTTTTTTTTTTTTTTTATCATTTTCTTCGATCTTACGTGTTTTCAGCCGCTTGCACTGGGATATTGTGTTTTGTTGTCAACGGCTTCAAAAGTGCGAACAGCTTGACAAAATGTTCGAGAAAATTTGTCACTTTTACGATCGTGTCGCAAAGATCACGGAGATCGAATGAAGGACGTGTTTTGCGTCTCTGTGTCGCTCGATCTCCGCATTCCGTGCAAGTCGAGCGGATTTGTGGCGATTCCGTCCGAAACAGAAGAAACTGGAAAAACGCCGCATAAACGGCTTAACTGTTGATTTATCGCACTGACATACATACATACATACGCACACAGTGGCTCTCTTTGTCCTCTTGGAGCGATATTAATTGGGGATCGCGTTATCTTCCACACGATACGAGGAATGTCAGCACAATGGCCGATTACCGAGGCATTCAAATTACCGAACAGACGCGATCTAAAAAAACTTAGATGATATTTTATATATATTCATCGTGTTTCCCACTAAGTAAGAATTATATTTGTTAACTCTTACGCGACTCTTTCGAAGGTCGCTCCAGTCATCTTTGACGTCAGAAGCGAAAGAATTTATACGCGCGTGTCATTGTTGCACCAAAAAAAGAAAAGCGTATACTTTTACGAGCGTGTTCTGTCGTGACGAAAAACATTTTGTTGTACGGAAATAACTTTTGTTTCTTGCAGATATTTTACACACAAGCGTGAATTTTTTCTCGTTTCCGACGTTTCATAATTGAAAAAAACGTTTTTCAGCAACAATATAATCGTCTCAATACTGTTGTAACAATAAAATTACACACCGCGCGCAATAATTACAGCAGTCTCACGTGTAAGATGTACCCAACGTTTTAATTGTGCCGAAAAGTCGGATTTAGATAAGATAATGACACGTGAACAAAAAAAATAAATATACCATTTAATCTTTATTCGAATATTTTTTTTGATAAAGAGCTTAATCATCTTGTATGTTCTTATATATTAAAAGTTCTTCAAAAGTACATCAAACATTTCAAATGCAATAGCCGAGTCACACTGTGTGTTATTGTTTTTTTCCAAAATGAACATCGCGCTAGACTATCAGATCTCTGAGATCTCTCAAACAAAAAATGTTGCGATTGGAGAAAATTGTCGCGACGAAATTATCCGAAATGGCGAAAAATCGCGCACGAATATGATAGAGTATCGTTATCGGCGTGATAACGATCGCACGGAGCGTCCAGCCGCGCTGCAGGGAGGAGCAAAGCTTTACCTTAGCTTTGCTACCGGGCTTTAGTGTTGCGCGAACCGTGAAAGTGGTTCGAAAAGTGGTCGATTATCACGAAAGGAATATGCTACGCTTTTCGTGGACGGACGGACACGATTGTGGCTGAAATCTCGAGGAAACGGAAAAAGAAAACGAGATTGTTGACATCCTCGATTAGCCCGTTTTATGATACCAGTTTTTTTTGTTTAGCTAAAACAAAATTGAGAAGCAATCGATCGAGAAATAAAAGAGAATTGAGCGAGCAATATCGCCGATGCAAGAAATAATAGAAAAAAAATTGCACGGTGTGGTCGTTACCTCGGAAGAATATTGAGAACATTTACGTTCGGTTGGAGCGAAACATGCGAAGAAGCAAAACGATTGTCGTCAAAAAAATGAACGAAAACAATCGCAATTATTGAATCGAGAAAAAACATCGAAAGGACGACAAAATTACAAAGACGCGAAAGTATACATCGGGATAATTTTTGGTTTTTCTGTGAACGTTGTTGTGTTTCTACGTACGTGTGAACCGAGAGAGCGAGAAGAAAAGTGCGTGTCCTCTGGAAACAGACGAGAAAAATAAAGAATGAAATATAACAAACGATGTAAAAAGAAAGCGCAGACAAAAAGAGAGAGAGAGAGAGACATTTTCAAAACGTTTGATTTATAAGAATAAGATTAAATATCGTCTCTTATATTTCTTTGTCTCAATTCTTTTTCACAGTTTTGTTTCTTTTTATTCCGATTTTCTTTTATTGCGAACAATTCAATCGATCACGTGGACTAGATGTGACTCAGATAAGATCTTAATAATGAAAAGTGAGAAAGATGAATGCGCGTGAGATAAGAAAGAAATTCAAAATAAAAGTGCTTTTTTGGACGAAAAACTAAGTGTCGCAAAAACTTTGTGATATACGAGTTAATAGCGTTTTTTTTGTTTTTGTCTTTTTTTTTAGTAACGACACTTCTTATCGGAAAAATAAAGTGCACGTGAATTGAGATGAGAAATTGAGAGAGCGCAAAGTTCTCTCACAATTGACGCAAGTCGATTCACGCGAATGGGGCCGACTTTGAGTAAAAAAAAGGAAGACGATAAATAAAGTGAAAAAAAGACTTTAAAATAAAAAATCTAAGAACATAGTATCAATAATACAATTATCATCTCAGTATAAGTAATATAATTAAAACGTAAAGATTTTTATGGCACAGCGCAAACAATTAAAATATAGATCCAATTAAAATTAATAGCAGACAAAAAACAACAAAGAAATACAAAAAATTGGGTAAGTGGAAAGTTACAATTAAAATTTCATAAATAATCGCGAGTGCGCAAAAGAAATTGGTCAAGAATATTACAAAGCGGCGAAGAGAGAGAAGCAAGAAGACGCGTGGTAAGAAAAAAAAAGGGAAAAAAATTATTCCCCTGACCAGAGAAGAGATGAATGTGCGTTTGCACGCAGCGGGACATGGCGGGGAAGTGGAGGAAACGAAGGGAGAAGAAGTTCTCTTCTTCAACAGCGGTTGTCAGCAGCAACAGGGTCGTTGCGCGGATTCGTATTACGGTTGGATCGACAAGGCGTTGGATTACGCGAGTTTTGACGAGCGTAATGTGACGACGAGTCGAAAAGAACTTGATTTTTCGTTGCGCGAATTGCAGACGAAGCCGGTGCACTGCGATTCGGCGACCTTATCCGACAAGATGGCGAACGTCTTGCCCGGAGTCAATAGCGCCTCGTCCTTTCCCATCGTTACGTCATCGCACACCGACGATAACGGCAGATCGCGAGTTTTCGACATCGAAACGACATCTCGCTTGACGGCGAGAGCCTCGTCGTATGCAATCGGTGCGGGCAGTTGCAACGTAGCGTGCAACGTTACGTCAGCGTTGTGCAATGTTGCCCAAACGAGCGCCAACTGCAACAATTCGGAAGCGATGTCGTTCTGTCGCGACGACGGCCAACCGACGGTCGTCGTTTCGCAGGAAATCTGCCCGATGATACCGAAGAATTGTCAGTTGGGCCCGATCGACGTCGAGGATCTCGCGATGTACTTCGACTCGTCGACGGATAACTGCAGTAAGCCGTCCTCGACGACGAGCGGTCGCGCGAATCATTTTAAGAAACCGAGATACGGTGGACCGAAGGAGCAATCGTGTCAAGATCGTATTGTGGCGCCGGAAGGCAATCTGAACGATGCTTATAATTTGCGTCCTTGCGATCTAACATCGAGCGACTTGCGAAACATGGAATATTCCGACTCCCGTGCTTGTCAAATAGAATACAACAACGTTTTGGATCTCAACGATCCGCGATCCCGCCGCGATCCAGGCTGTCACGACGATCCGCGACTGTACGATTCGCCGCCGCGAACGTGCGATCTGAAATTCAATTATTCGCGATCCTGCGAGTTCGAACGTCGCTGCGACGTTCTCCGTCGCGATGTGGTTGGAGATACTCTCGGACGGAATGATCCGAGACCGAGCGGCAATTGGTTCTGCAACAACTGTCCGGAATTGTTCGAATTTTGCAGCGAAGAACGGTGGCTGCAGTGCCCGGCGAGCGATCGCTGTCCCCTTTACCACAACAATATTTACGGCACACCTGTTCTACCACCGTGTGTGTACAAGAATCTGCACACTGGCTACGACGATAGCTGGCATTACGGCTATCCGGAAGACGAACAATTTCTCGAAGATTACCTGTAAGTCGGCGATCGCTCGATCGTCACGACGATAATAATAATAAAATCTTTATTGAGCATAAAAAAAAACTAAGGATTTCGATGTTTCATAACTTATTATGTAGAAACAACTTTTTATGCAGATAATAAATTTACTCCATCTTCTAAAAAAGTTTTTAAAATGCTTCAAAATTGTCTGAGTTTAGTTTCAGTTATAGTTTTGACTTTTTTTAACATTTAATTTTTAACGTATATCTTCAACGTAAAATAAAAAACAACTCTTTTTATGTAGATAATAAATTTACTCCATCTTCTAAAAAAGTTTTTAAAATGCTTCAAAATTGTCTGAGTTTAGTTTCAGTTATAGTTTTGACTTTTTTTAACATTTATTTTTTAACGTATATCTTCAACGTAAAATAAAAAAAAATAAGATTAAATTTTGTTAAACCAATGCTATTTTTTAATTGAAATTCTAGAGATTTTATATACAACAACCGTGATAAATATCTTGTTTCTCTGTGGGGAATTCTCTGACTCGTTAAATTATATTGAACGGTTTTGTTAAAGTAAACCAATCAGGTTGACTTTGACTGGTTTAAACCGATAGCGGTAGGAGGAAGGTGAAAGAGAAAAACGTGAGAGATCGTAGGATCGATTTCGAAAGACGTATCGTTCGAAGGTCGGTTCGTCTCGATGATAACGTCTCGCTTCGCGATAACTCGTCGACATTTTCCCGTCTCTCGAAAATCAAAAAGATGCACCGTTCTGTGTCGTCAACGGTTGCAGTGGAAACAATAGCTGTATCAAGCACGCTTGCTGATACAGACACTTCAGTATTTTTTCGCGACGAGCAATCTACTTTCTCTTGTTTCATTTTCAAGCGAAATAAAATCTGACGCAAGAGAGAAAAGAATTATTTTTTTTTTTTTTTTTTTAACACATTTATACGCGGTTCGTTAGAATTTTATATTTTTTAAGAAAAAAAAAATATTTTACATTCTCGCGTAAAAACAAAAAAAAATACACAACTCTTTCTAAGCAACTAATTTAAGTTTTTTAAAGTTCGAGAAATTAGCTCTTTATCTTTGTATTTCTATTTAAATTTTGTTTTTCTCACACACGCCATACACACACGCGCGTACACGTCATATATTTGCATGTAATTTTCCTTGAATGAATAATATTAACGATCGTTTTGAGAAGCGACTATGTATATATTACAGCATGCGATAACTGTGTTTCTCTCGTATATATTTAATCGTAACTCGTATTAAGTGGACAAACGGCAACCTTCTAGATTCAGGGAACGAGTTTTATCGTGCGCGATAGTATAAAATATCCGACGTGATATTACCAACTTGTGTCACGAGGTACTTCAGGATGTTTGTTTACGCAAAAGAAAGCTTAATAGAAGATAGGATTAGGACGAGAGCTCTCGTGTGTGTGATTCATTTTACTTTTTTTTTTTTTTGCTTAAAAAGTATATATTGAGCTCGATAAGAAGTATGTGTATATACTTTGTATATAGATATAGGAGATGTACGTACTGTATTTCAAAACGACTTTTCGTATCAAATCCAATGTGAAACTTGCAAGTGATTTTCACTTCTTGACGTTTTTTTTTTTTGCACGATTAGGGGTAAGAGATACAGTGATTGGCCACTTAAGGAAAACTGCACTATATAGAGTAAATTATAAAATTAAATTTAATAACTTGAAGTAAATCTTCAGTACTACTAGCTCAAACAAACTATAACAATTGCAAATAAACTAATAAATTTATTAGAAAATTTGAAACATTATTCAAAATTTGATAAAATATTTCCTATAGTCAAAATAGACAGTTATTGGCTATATGAGTTCTGTTAGTATCTGTTTACATAACAGTTATCATAATAAATTTTTTGTTTTGACTTATGAAAATATAGTAATAAATATTTTCTTTATAACACATTAAAAACTAACAAACCTACTTACATTTGTATCTATAACTCAAAATAAGAGGCCAATGACTGTCATATGGTTTTCATAATCTTAAAAACAGTGATTGGCCAGTTGGTTTAATGTTTGTCGTATAACAATAAGTTTTTGAGCTTCTTAAATACTATAATATTACTTTTATTCGGAGCAAAAAAACTTAATTAATATTAAAATGTTTATAATTTAGAATATAATGATAGTATTTATTTATATTTATTACTTCTTTACTACATGGCCAATTACTGTTGGGAGGCCAATAACTGTACTGTTTAATAACCTAATTGTTTCTCGCAACGTTCATTTTACATTGCATTTTGATAAAAAAAAAAGAGTAAAAAGTGTGTGATTTTCTCAATAAGTATTTTCCAATTTGATAGGTAAATTGTGTGCGATATATAGGACCGTGATTTATTTCGCGACCGATATAAATGCGCTTTTTAAACAAAACTTTTTCTTGTTGCAGGAGCAATGAAAAGAGGAAGGAGAGATCTCGCGATGCGGCGCGTTGCAGACGCAGCAGAGAGACCGATATTTTTGCCGAGCTTGCAGCCGCGCTTCCGGTTGCGCCGGAACAAGCAGCGCACTTAGATAAGGCCAGCGTAATGAGACTGGCGATTGCCTACCTCAAAGTTCGAGCCGTCGTAGACTCCAGTGAGACTCTACAACATACTTTGAATTTATAATACAAATACATAACTTCCGTTTTATTCACATTATGATGTATCATTATTTTTATTTATTTGTATATCATTGATTCCGTGATGTTGTTTTTTTTTTTTTTTTATTTTAAATTGGACAAATCGAACAGTTTTGAAAGTGTATAATTTTAAAATATATAAAATCTTTATTCTCTCTTATGAGATCTAAGATCTTCGAGTGATGTGATACACTGGCTAAATTTTCGATTTTTTTCGTTAATGCAAAGTTCCAGCCTCGCTGGCGAAATCCGAGTCCTCGGCAAAACTGGATGAATTATTTCCGAAAGCTCTCAATGGCTTTATGTTAGTACTCTCCAGTGACGGCAATATGGTTTACCTCTCGGAGAATGTCAGCGATTATCTCGGAGTGTCACAAGTACGAATGTAAACACTACTATAATTAGNAAAAGTAAAGTAAACACATGAACGATTACACGAAAGTATCTTCTTATCAAATTGTTTTGTAAAAATAACTATAAATACGTATGAGATTTAATATGTTTTTTAGTACGTGTGTTTGTTTTATAAAGCAACGCCCGCGGCGCACAATAATTTTTTTCTGCTAAATCGCAATCGGAATCGACTTTTTAATCGTCATTTCAAAATCACAAAGTTGCAAAATCATCATGGTGCCCGCATGTATATAAATAAGAAAAATATTGTGTGCCGCAAGCTTCATTGTTTTGACATACATATCGAATAACAGATATTTCTAAAACACAGAATTTAATTTATATAAAGAGATACTTGGACAGGAATGAAAAATTTTAAAAATTTATCAACACACATTTCATTTTTTTTTTTTCATAGAATCTTTTAAATTTATTTGCGGAACAATTTAAATCTGACAAATTTTAAATATTTTTTTCTTTTTTCTCGCGGGTTTTGCGTAGATGGACATGATGGGACAAAGTGTGTATGAATATAGCCACCCTTGCGATCATGACGAATTGCGCGAGTGCCTCTCCGTGAAGCCTACAGATAATAGTAAGAAACGTGCCTGCAACTTTTTCCTGCGGCTCAAGTGTACCCTCACCAGCAAAGGCAGGAAGGTCAATTTGAAGAGCGCCTCTTACAAGGTTTGAACCAAAAAATTGAAAAAACAATGTATATAGTTTTTACGAATAAGATCTAAATTACAATGCGCGCGAAACAAAATGTTTGTAACTGCAAAGTGTTTTTGTAATATATTATCTCATATTTTTGTACAACAGTTTTCTAAGCGAGAAAGAATTTTAGAATTAAATTTATAAAACTATCTGATAAATTACACATACTTGTGAATAAAAAGTGATCGTTTAATATCCATTTTAACTACCATATTAAATAAATATTAAATATATATTTTTTTAATTTTATTTTATTTTAATCTGTGATGATGTTGTTTTATTACGGGTTCTTAACGAAATTAAAAAATCTCTTGTTTAGCTCGGGCAAGTTTGAACCTGTGTGCAGGATGTTGTGCAAATAATTTTAAATCAATGTGATTAATCCAAACGTTTCGGTTTATTCTATTCAAACCATCTTCAGTGGAATACTGAAATTTACATTTGTTTACATTGGAAATATATTTTTATACAATTAAAATAGTTTTACAAATATAGATGTCACTATCCAAATTTTCATTGTATTTACTTTGTAAACCTCCAGTCCTGACACAACAGTGACGAAGCTTGACATACACACATACAATGACTTTCTAATTTTAAACCTTTGACAACGACAATTTTAATTTTAATTTATACTTCGTCAATGAAAATCAGGAGGGATTGTTCAAATAAAGGTACATTAACTCTTTGTAATTCTTTATAAAACTATTTTAATTGTATAAAAATATATTTCCAATGTAAACAAATGTAAATTTCAGTATTCCACTGAAGATGGTTTGAATAGAATAAACCGAAATTTTTGGATTAATCACATTGATTTAAAATTATTTGCACAACATCCTGCACACAGGTTCAAACTTCCCCGAGCTAAACAAGAGATTTTTTATTTTATTTAGTTAAATATCTTTCTAATATTCTATTTTGCTATGTTTGTAGGTGATTCACTGTACCGGCAGATTGACAAACATTCGCGACTCGAACTCAAATTCTATAGAGGTTGATGACGAAGAACGTGAGAAAGATGATGATTCCGCTGAACACGACACAGGTGCTTCTTTAGTGCTCGTGGGTAGTCCCATACCCCATCCGAGTAACATCGAAATACCTCTGGGACGCCATACCTTCTTATCGAAGCACAGTCTCAGTATGAAATTCACCTACGCCGACGAGAAGTAAGTTCGTGGCACATTATTTTTTATTGTCTTTTCCACGACCGTCGTCGGCAACTATCGCGCAATTTGACACACCTTTTATTTTTCGCGCAAAAAATTATTTCGAAGACAGATAAAAACTTGACTTCTCGCTTCGATCTTTTTGATTATTCGTTTAGCTTGCATAATACTAAACGCGCAAGATTGATTTAATATTTTATCAATCTTATCGTTCGATTAAATTGGGCCATTTTTATCGCACAACACATAAATGTAATTTTTTCCCGACACGTAACACAATAAATATATATATATATATATATATATATATATATATAATATTTTGAAAACAAGAGTGTGTGTGATAACTTTTATTATTAAAACTGTTTTGTTACTTATATCGGTTGGTTTTGCGTTTCAGACTGGCCGAATATCTGGGCTGGGACAGTGAAGAACTGGTGGGTCAATCGGTCTTCGAGTTCCATCACGCGCTCGACAATCTGGCACTAGACAAGTGCTTCAAATGTCGTAAGTATCCTTTCCTAAAACTTCTCGTCTTTTTTAATGATTGTCGAGTTTTTCTTAAATTTATATATTTAATTCAATTATACACGAGAATAATATACGGAAGACAAAAATGTAATTTCGCGATGACTAAATCGAGGCGCGGAACAGTATAAACAAACGCGTATATCAAAAGAAATTGAGAAGAAGGGAAGAGAAAGCGTGTCGCGGATCGATCAGGGTGAATGACACGACCGAAAAAAAATCTCAAGGACGATCTTATCTCTTATTGCGCTGTTACCCGACGAAGACTTTTTTTTTTTTTTACGGCTACCACCAGGGACTAAATCCATAAGCGGTTAACGTTATCGTCGGTTACCGGTTGTGCAATTATTACGTTCTACCGAAGTGTTCACTGCACGAGTGTCGCGAGCGTTTCTTTCTCGCGTCTCATCTGATTATGCGCAAAATTGTCGATAATGAATAAAAAAAAAAAAAACGTGAAGTTCAGCGCGAAACGAACTGCGCGAGGTCACAAGAAAGCCGTGTCAAGAGATACGTGTATCGTTTGACAGGTATTTTACATTAAGATATCGAACGTCACCCTAAGATATGCGCGGAACGATTACATTACACGCGCTGAAAAAAAAGTAACAATTACACATTGCATCAGATAAGAGAAGTATCTTCTTGAGGAAATTTTTATCTTGGCGATTTGTTTTTACGAGTATCCAAGAGAGAGAGAGAGAAAGATAATCGGTAAACGCTCGACACGGGAAGAAGATGTACGATCGTAAAGCGAACGATCTAGGACCGTTTCGGAAGAGCGATTCACGTGATTCGAACAATCCGCAACGTCAGGAAGCTCACCCCGACCGCCACAACGTCGGGGCTTTCTCGGGGACCGAATCAGCTCCGTACTACTAATCCCGTCCCGACGGCGTTTTACGCGAACGAAGGGAGGATGAGATATATATTTTCATCCCCACTTTCTATTTCCCGGGAACAAGATAATGTGCTTCGTGCGGAGTCTTGTCTACCCCCGGGCCTCGGGAACTTGCGAAGTAATCTTACGGCGGGGCTTTGACCGCAATAAAATATTCGTCGTTCTCGTTTCGTAATTTTGCGGAATTGGACTCTGCATTTTTCAGCTTCTTCAATAAAATTTTAACGCGCAAACATCATCTCGTCTTTCTCCTTGCTTTTTTAGCGATGAAAAAAAATCAAATTCTATTATTCAGTACAGAGAGAGAATATTTTTTATATGTATTATATATCTTGTAATTAAATATTGTTACTTGTTTCCAAACTAATAAATATATATTTGGTCATGAGAGCCGTTCGCTAGGTGTTGTGCAGAAATTATACGTGTATATATACAGGGTGTCCCAGAATTGCCGTACAATCTCTCGTAGACAGGTAGGAGGAGTAAAACTGAGTCGAAAAGTCCTGAACCATTTTTTTCTATTATTTATAATAAAGGAGTAATTATTGAGTAAATCAAGCCAATCAGCGCAGACCTTTAGCCAGGCGCACGTCAGTGAGTGCTCACACACACTAGGCGCGCGGCTCACTGACGTGCGCCTGGCTAAAGGTCGGCGCTGATTGGCCTGATTTACTCAATAATTTACTCCTTTATTATAAATAATAGAAAAAAATGATTCAGGACTTTTCGACTCAGTTTTATTCTTTCTACCTGCCTACAAGAGATTGTACGGCAATTCTGGGACACCCTGTATACATATATACGTGTTCACGTGTAAATTTTTACACGTGAAATTCGAATTGTAATAACAATTCTAAAATTCATAT
>NW_018020935.1:28145-35642 GCF_002006095.1 Pseudomyrmex gracilis | reverse complement strand
ACGTGAACACGTATATATGTATATATGTATATACACGTATAATTTCCGCACAACACCTAGCGAACGGCTCTCATGACCGAATATATATTTATTAGTTTGGAAACTTCGGAGCCTTAAAGATTCTTTAATTAATTAATTGTTACTTGTTTTTCACATGTGATTTTTTTTGACATCGGTACGCCGATCGATGGAATGCGAACTTGCAATCTCACGATGCATCTTTCGTCAGCCGAAACGCGCACGCGGCTCGGCACAACTCGCTACTAAAAGCCGCGCGAATGACGCCTGCCGTGTAGTCCAGGAACGACCGTTCTCATGTCATCACGTCCGTTTCTGTTTCAGTATTCAGCAAGGGCCAATGCGAGACCGTGGCATATAGATTCCTGAACAAACGGGGCGGTTACGTCTGGGTCGTCACGCAGGCCACCCTCATCCACTGCTCCAAGCAGCAGAAACCGATCTCCGTTGTCTGCGTCAACTACGTTCTAAGGTAGGATCTTACCGTCATCTCTCTTCTGTCATCCCTTCTGTCGTCTCGATGATGGCTTTCCTTCTCGTCCCCGGAGTATCTTCGACCTTCGCTTTTGCTTCACTATTTGCATTAACATAATTTATATCTTGTATATCTGTCCAATGAAATTGTTTACAACGACAAGATGACTTTTTGATCAATTTACGTATTTCAGCTTACATCTCTCGACAGATATTGCTTCTTCTGAACTAAATCTAGTTTTTTTTTTTTTTTTTGGCGGGGCAAATAATTTTATTCTATAATTCACGTTTTATGATGAAAATATGAAAAATTTTAATTACATTACCTTTATATCGCTTTTTCGCAAAATGTGATTAGCTGGTCTTTGAATTAGAATATAAACGCGCGGCTTGCGAAATTTACACGCAACCTGAATTCAATCGGATTCGTTTGGACCGAAACAACTCGCGGATCTGATTATTGCATCATACGTTTCTTCTCAACGAAAGGAAAAAAAAAATCGCGCAATCCGCAATGAACGATGAAGTTTCCGGAGGCGGTTGAAGATTGCGTCATTTCGGAATAACCGTCGCGCAAACCGTCTGTGTGTTCGTTTAATTCCGCGATGTTACTCATAATTACCGCGCGTGATATATAATGAAAGTTAATACTAATATCCATCGCGCTACGTTATAGTGTCCTTCGGCGTTCCGTTTTATTAATTGAATCTCGCGCTTGTGTAATTATTAAATTGAACTTGCGCGAACTTAGCGCGAAACGCGTGTGCTTTTTTAATTAAAACCTGAAGCCAACTGTGTGCGCGTAATAAATCGCATCAATTTACTGGATACTTTGAGAGAAGGAAAAAAGAAACGCAATCAGTTATAACAACTGTCGATCTCGCGTTCGCTTGATTAGCCGGGGATTATTACACGCGAATTACTTCCTACACTGCTATATTGCGGACACGCTACTTCCGCCTATTTCCGGCAAAAACCGCGAGGGAGTAGTCACGCAAGGTAAGTGCCTCCCTTGTTTTCTTTCTTTTACGGCGTGGATTCAACCCTCGACTGGTCCGTTTTATTACGGGCGCGAAAATAATTTTACCGACACAATGTGAGAGTCTGCCGATAATTCAGTAGACAATTTCGACTGCCCAACTAATGCGTGTTTATTAAGCTTAAGTTTTTAGCGCATTCCGGTCTCTCTCAATATTTTATCCGCGTAACGCGCAAGAATTATTTACCAACAAAAAGTATATCAAGTTTATTTAATATTTAATATTAGTTTATATTAGTTTATATTAATATTAATTAATATAATATTAGTATATAATATACATTTAATATTAGTTTATATCAAGTTTAGTCGTAAAAGTTTTTTATTTTCACTTCAAGTTAAAAGTTAGTCACAGAATTTGACCAAAAAAAAAAAAAAAAAAAAATCTCGCACATAAAAATAATAAAATAATATTTTTATATTTTTACGCGTATTTTCTTTCTTTTTTCTTTCACATTCAGAAATACAATACGTTTGAATATATCAATGGGAAAAATCGACTTTTGTCTCTGGTGATTTTTTTAAAGTTTATTTAAATTTTTTACTGCTTCGATTTTTTGTTGATTTCTTTCTCGCGAATATCTTTTGTTGTCTTCGCGTCTTCGCGCATTCGATATCTCGCGCCACTCAAGGGTTGATCTCGCGCCTTATCGCGCGAGGAGACAGTCGACATATCTAATGCTCTCTCTCTCTCTCTCTCTCTCTTTCTTTCTCTCTGCTTACGCTCGTATTCCTTTTCTTTGAGCATATTTCTATTATGGCTTTCTCCTCGCTTTTTCACGCTTTTTTTCGCTTTGTCTGTCGAAGATACTCCGATGATAAGCGCGGCTGCCGTTCGAGCGCGCCGCCGCTTTTACGAGCCGAGTCAACGGCGCCTCTTCGAAATATTGCTCGCGTTTTCTTTTCCGCTATTTCTCCTTTATACTTTCGGAAACTTGAAATTACTCTCAACGCTTTAGTAGTGTGTGTGTGTGTGTGTGTGCGCGCGTCAATCAATTTACTTGCACAATTCTGCAATTTTCTTTCGTTTATTTATGCTAGTAATTGCGATATTTATATCGCAAAAATTGTTTTACCAACTAAACAAAATAATTTACGTGAAATTGCAAACAAAAAACGATATACAAACGCTCGAGAATAAAAGTTACTCCAAAATTTCAATTTGCGTCATCGCGCAGTCAATATCGTGCCACAACGTTTCCGTTTGTGAGATTGAAATCGCGAATACAAAAAAAAAAAAAAAATATCGAAAGCATCAGCACCGGTTTTTCGCTGCCGTGCGACATACGGCGTGCCGCCGCTAAAAATAAACTTCTCTCGCTATTGGGAAACACGTAAAAAAAAAAACGGGAGTTTCGCGCCCTCGCGCAGCGAAACGTTATCTCTTTTTCGACCCCCCCGTGGTTCTGAATTTCGCCGGTAAGTCGCTCTCTCCGTGATGGAAAAGAAAAAAACGACAAAAGTCTCGTGGCCCATATAAAACAACCCCTTTTCCTTTCCTGTCGCCCCGGGTGTCGGGCGTTTCCAGTGGCTTCGGAGAGAAAGAGAGAGAGAGAGAGGGAGAAAGGGATAGTCGACAGATTCCGATATTATCCTCTAACCCCGAGTAGTCTCCCTCTCTCCCGCTGTTTTTCCCGGATGTTTTTCCACCCCTGCGCAGCCGCTCTTACTCTCCCCCACTTTTTCCATTGACTTTTTCATACTCTCGATTTCGTCGGAGAACGCGCGCGGATCTCCAGTCGGCTCCGATACCGGAAGCGGAAAAGCTCTCACGTCAGGTTCAAGATCTCCATCATGTATGTAACGTATAGTGTATTTTTTTTTGTTTTTTTAATAAATATATATATATATATATATATATGGAATAAGTGCTCTCTATAGTCCTAGATATAATTGTTGAATTGTTTTTGCGCAAACGCTGATAATGTAAATATAATTTATTTTAAAGAGGGCTCAAGTAGGGCCGAAACGTTTGTCATTTGTTAAATGTTAAATTTTATTTGAATTTTATTTGCGTTTTATTTGCATTTTGTCTCTAAATAAAAATTTTTTAAGATCCATTAAAAGCTCGAAAAAGACCTTGTTATATATATTTTTCTATTCATATACTTATTGATAATTTATTTTATTGATTAATTATACGTCTTTCGAACTTCTTTCTGCAATAAAACGTTTGTTATTTTTTATTGACTGAAAATAAAGTAGAAACATTTATTTTAAATCATGAAAACGAGATCTTTGTACCAATCCGTTGTGCGTATAAATTTATTTATCGACTACTTGGCGATATACGATACATTTCTGTGAATATGCTTGTGCCGGCTTGATTATTAAAATTTTAAGCCACATGATAGAGACTTTTGGCGCTCGACCGATACCGTATCCTCCCATCAGAGTTGCTTTAGACACATGTTTGGATAATATTTGCAACAATACCGTAATTACGCGCCTGCTGATCAAAGTCTCGCCGCGGACTTTCGACACATTTGTTTTATCCGGTTTTATCTCTCTCGTGTCGCTTTTCGAATCGCCGTGGACTTTTCTCGGTGTTCGGTGTTCGTTCCTGTTAAAGCAACACACGAAGCAGAGACGAGCAAAGAGCATCATCGGCTCCTCTCGGCCTCATCCTCTCTCTCATCTGGACGGAAGCGACGCGCAAGCGTGACGGACTCGCGGCGCCGCGGCCGCTGCTCCTCCCGTCGATATTCGCGTGCGCGTTTATAGCCGTGACATCCACCGCCGCATCCCGTCGTCGTTCGTTCGAGACCCCCCTTGGTAGTCGAACGAAAGCGAGAGCGACCGGCGAAAGTGGTGCGTCGCGCAAGCCCAGTGTCGTGGCCACTGAGCGGTCGAGAAGTTGAAAGTTCGCATGTTTATCCTGTGGACGATGTTGACGTTAACCGTGTGAAGTATTTGCTCCGAACGACGATATAAGAACGAATCGAATGACGGGGACCGACTGGGAGAAAGAGAAATATTTTCTCGTGAAAATATTTTGGTCATTTTTTTTTTTTTTTTTCAACTTTCTCTTTTCAGTTTGAAGTTCGAATCAATTTTTAATTTAATTTTCACATTTTACTCCCGGGGTGTGTGTGTGTGTGTGTGTGTGTGTGTGTAAATGCAAACCGTATAATTTCTCATCTGAAGAGAAACGTACCTATACTCGCATCGATTTACCCGGGAGACTGAGGGGAGAAACGCGATATCTCTCTTTCCGCTCCTCGCGCGTGTTCGGCCGCTCCTCTTACAAGAAAATCCGCGCACGGGATGTATCATTTTTGAAAGCTACTGCGCGTAAAACCGCGACATCCCGCTCGGCGAGAGCACGTTGCGCGGATTACACAATCGTATAGTGTATTATCCGTATCTTGTTGTGTGTTACCCCGTTTTGTAACACACCAATAGCACGGAAACGTGTGTGTGAGGTGAAACAACCGCAGTGTACGATTAGTCGTAGTCCTTACGTTAAGGCCGAAAAATATTCGCCGAGTCATTGAAGACCCGTTGTCCGCGCGAGTTTTTTTTTGTTTTTGAAAAAAAATTACAGTTCTCTACATTTCACGGATGTTTTGTCGACGATAATTCTCGATAGATAAGAACCGAAAGCGGAAACATTGCTGTGAGGCTTAGATAAGCGTAATAGCTAGCTAAAAATAAAAAAAGCCGAGAGTCAACTTGTAGGGAACTCGTTAAAGAAAGAGTGTGTGTGTGTTGCCTCCGAGAAATGTTCAAGGTTGTTCTTTCTCGTCGTCTGCAAAAAAGAAAACCATGTACTTTCGTAAAAAAAATGAAAAAAGAAAAACATTAATAGATGTGCTGAGTATTGCGAGACAAACTCCAAGTGCCTGTCGGTGGCCTTAACAGGGAAGGCGACGGCCCGGAAAGCCGGAGATTCCAGGTTCGACTCCTGGCTGAGGAGTTTTTTTCGCAATATTTTAAAATTAGTTAGGAGGGTATACGGTGGGTCCTTCATATATACGTGATGCAAATCCGGCATCCTATACGGAAGAAAAAAATTATTTCGTTAAGTATATGTGTATGCATATATATATATATATATATATGTATATTTTTTTTTTAAGCACATTCTCTGCACAAAACATCCTGCAAAACGGCTCACACAACCCGAATTTAATTCATTCATTACCCGAGTCGAAATTTAGCGTCTACATTGAACCTCAATTTTTCTTTTTTTATGTAAGAGTAAGAGAGAAAGTAGATCCTATTTTGACGCTGCTATACGTCCGAAATTTCCTTTTTTCCTGCTAAAGTTTTAAAGTAGGGTTTCAATTCTCAGCTCAGACTGCGCATTGCAGGCTCTGATAGGCTCAAAATAAGTTCTGACAGGCTCAAAGTAGGAGTAAGAAAAAAAGTAGATGCTACTTTGACGCTGCTACATCCGAAATTTCCTTTTTTCAAAAATTGAGGTTCAATGTAGACGCTAAATTTCGACTCGGGTAGTTTAAAGACTTCCGAGCCTCGACGAATCTTATTCTTCCTCATTATTAATTTAAAAAAATTAATGTTCAGTTCTCGAGATCAAGATTGATCGCGAACGCTCGGTCGCGCGTACAAACTGAATTTAAAAAACTGCAATTTAAAAAAAAAAAAATTAAAAAAGCAACATGTGCGAACGAGGAACGACACATCAGTCGTCGAAGACGACGCAATAAAAGCGGCGGGGCTATTATCTAATGGAATATCAGCCGTTCTAAAAATCGCGCGCGAAATGCGACTCGCTGAGAGGATTTGACATCGCGGAGACGTGTGCGACCACGTGCTCAAACGGCGTCTCAAAATAATTCTCTGCGTCCTTAACGTCAGTCGTCGTCGTCGTCGTCGTCGTCGCCGTTGTGGCTGCAACTTTTCGATCTCGACCCGGTTACGCGAACGACCTCGCCGAATTCACTCGGCACACATCGTCGGTCCCGTTTCTAGCTCCTCATCGGTAATCGACAGCTCGTTTCACGACAGTCAAGAGCCGTTCGGTCGAAACGTTTCACGGTGCGGAGATACGGTTCGGCGCTCACGAGAAGAAAGCTGAGCGCATGGCGCATATGCACACGCGCGGTAATAAATTGCGATGGAAGCAACAATGTCGCAATAGAAATACAATATCGTTAATACACTGAGAAAAAAAAGTTGTGTTGAAGTAACAAAAGTAGTATTTAACAATTAAATCTTATTGAAGCTCGACAAGTTACTAAACTAAGAAATATATTATCGGTCATCCGAGCCGATCGCAGGATGTTGTGCGGAAAACGGTGTATATATATATACATATATATATATTTGTTCGCGTGTAAATTTTTACGCGCGAGTTTTTTGAATTGAATATCAATTCTTAAATTCATATTGGATGCTAGATTTGCTAGATTTAAAATAGTATTTGATTCAACTATATGCAGCGGTCACGAGCTGTCAATGAAATATTGATTAATGTAAGAAGATATCATGTTTCAATAGATATAATAATTAGGTTATACCGAAAGACAATTTATATAGTTGTTTTAACAAAATTATAATTTGTTTTAAATACAGGTAACTTTGAATGTACAACACAATAGGACAACACAATATTTTGTCTGCTTATAAAAATAAGCAGTTTGATTAGATGAAATACTTGGTACAAAGAAATTCAGATTATATTCAATTAAAGTAAATGAGAATTGCCTATTTCATCTTTTTTAACAGTATCTTTTATTTGAAATTATCACAATTTACGTTCGACAAAACAATTCATGATTTAGTGAATTAAATATGTTCATTACCACTATTGTTAATTCAACTTATACGAATTTGTTATCTTTATTACCATACACCGAAAAAATTATATTCTCGTAAGTAGAAGATTTTATACTTAAAAAATCTTCTTAAAGATTTTAGATGATATTCTTCTGAAATGAAGAATATATTCTTAATTTAAAGAATAATTAAGAATGTTTTTAATTAAGAATTAATTAAGA
>NW_018020935.1:24821-28135 GCF_002006095.1 Pseudomyrmex gracilis | reverse complement strand
TTCTATAGAGGCTTTTTATATTCTAATCAGTATATATTCTTATCAATATTACTATTTAGAGGATTTTCCTCTTAAAATAAGAAACTCTTCTTGGCGTCTATTTTAGTATAAAATATACTTAAAGTAAGTGGGATATCCTCAAAACAAGATTACAATTTTTTCGGTGTATGCTTGAATTAAAAAAACAAGATATTTCAGATAACAAACTGAAAAAACTCAACTAAACGCGTTTAGTTGAGTTAATAGTATTTTTTTCTCAGTGTAATATTACGCGGTAACATCATAAGATTATTTTATTTAAAAAAAAAAATACATATCTCGCGCGAAGCGTGTAAAAGTCCAGTCGACCGACCGAAACATCCAATGTTGCTGCAATGTTTACTTTTGTGTTTGATTTTTAAATAAAACACAAAAGTAAACATTGCAACGTTGGATGTTTCAGTCGGGGGGTCGACTGGACACGCTTTGCGCGAGATATATGTATTTTTTTTTTTTCGGCACAATTCTCATTACACGTCGATTAATGCGTCGAACGTAATGCATCGAGCGCGCAAGATAGTCGGGAGACCTTGAGAGAGCTCAACAGATCGATTGCATAAGGGATCGCTTTCAGCAACAATAGAGGAGCGGTCGAGGAGGGAAGGGAGGGAAACAAACGCTCTCTCGGATCGATTTAAATCGAACGGTTGATACCTATCGCCTCGGTGAATGCGCTTATATGTTCGTCGATCGGTTTGCATCGCGCGTTATATTATTTGATGCTTAAAGAACCGAACGATTGAATAATTGATGAGTCTCGTGGAAAATCTAAAAGTCAAAAAAGATGACGATCACGACAAAAAGAGCGAAAGAAAGAGAGAGAGAGAGAGAGAAATATCCAAACGTTGAAAAAAAGAGATGCACGATCTTCCGATTTCTTAATTTATCCGATTCGCTCGGATGCGTGATTCTCTCCGACGTTTTTATTAAATATTCCTCGCGTTATCGAAAGACGGAAGACGAAAACGAAAGAGAATCTCGGAAGAGAATACGCGAAAAGTCGTTCGAGGATTCCGGTCGAACGATCGCGCGCGCGATCGGGAGGAGAGAACGAAATACACGCGCGTGTGTCTCTCTCGAGAGAGAGATTCAGGCTAGTTCAATGTCCTCAATTAAAATTGTCGCGTGCGAGCAGAACGGCGCCGGTATTATTTTTAAATTCGTTCACCGACATAAACCGGCTTTTTCCATTGGTTCTTCGCGACCAAGTTTATTGGCGAGATCGGCGAGATAATATATAGGCGCGGATGTGTGTATATAAGAGCGGTCGAACGCGCGCGCGAGACAGAAAACACAAAAGTTTCGAGAGAGAACGACGGCATTTATTATCGCGGAAAAACTTTTTATACGCGACACCGTCTCGGGAACAATAACGAAAAAAAAAAAAAAAAAAACTAAATAAATATCGGTTACAACAAAGCGATAAAAAGAAATCGGCGCTCGAGAAGCAAGATATATATCTCGCGTAATATACTCGAGAATATATAAATACTTCGCGGGCTACTTTAATACGTAATCAGCTGATTACGGAACAACCGTTCGCGAGAGATCCGAGGCGCAGATCACAGATCGAAGCGCGGAGAGATCGAGGCGAAGTTTCGCGACCGCAGGTTGTTTCTGACTTCGGCAGAAGAGCAGGTGCGTGTGTTTGCAAAAAGCCGCGATTTGCAAATCGAATATCTGAATGACGAGGGAACAAAACACAGGAAGGAGCGAGAGATAAAGAGAGGGAGAGAGAGAGAGAGAAGAAACGAAGCTCGATGTGTTTAAACACATTGGCGCGACGAGCGGCGATAAGTGCATCGCGCCGCGACGCCGCAAACTGCAACCGCACAACTTGGCCAGTGCTTTTCAGTCTGTCGCGGAGGTCAAAACCTGGTGGTCGGGCGCGATAAAAACTCGAACGGCGTGTGCGAGGATCGCGCGCGCGACGTTCGCACTTGACGCGTACATCCGGCACACCGGGGAGAGACATCTCAACCAACTTGTGTAAATCCAGAGGGTGGTGTGTTAAAAAAAAAAAAAAAAAAAAAAACTGTTCGAAGCGAGTCGCGTTCGGTGGCGCACAAATTGTGAAAATTCGAAGATTCGACGCAATTAAAAAACTTCAGAAAAATCTTTTCTCTCGCATGTCCGAAGATTCGAACGTCGAGAAAAAATTAAATGTCTCTGAAAAAATTCGCAGGAGAGAGAAAGAAAAACTTCAAACGCACACAGAGAGCGCGCTCGAAAACGCGTACGAGAGACTAAGAAGCGTTGGAAGTTTGCCCGTTTGAAGATCCACCCGAAGGTTCCACGCAGCTGAAAGTTTAAAGATCTCTCCGGAGATCAAAGATCGGAATGTTTTGCGCACTCTTGAGAAATTTCCCCAATGCGCGAAACCGTTTCCACGCGAATCGCCAAACGAAATCTCTCGCGCGTGACTTTGAGACATTTAAAATTTGATCTCCTCTTATTTTTGTACAAATTATATAATTTTTGGTTTCTTTAAATTTTCGCAAGAAAATTTTACACTCGACGTCTCTTCCACTTCCCGGATCTGTAAATTCGCGACTGAGAGGAATTCGATCGATCGCGAATTTATTCCCAAGAGTATAAAAAAAAACGATAAAAAATTGAGACTCGAGTATTCGCGCGTATGGTGGACGAGACCAAATGGTCGCAAAAACCCAACCGGAAAACACCGATTCCAACGTTATGTCGTCGATTTAATAACAGAGTCGACTTTTGGCCGAATTCCATTACTTCGCTCACGCGCACTCCCGTTGGCAGCACATCCGCGAATTCCGCGTGCTCTCGAACACACTTTTGATTGCGCAATCGCGAGGATACTCACCCGTGTGCATCAGATTCACATCTCTCACTCTCTCTCTCTTTCTCTCTGTTTTCACTCTTTACTCGGTTTTTGCCGCCACCTTCTGGATCTGCAAAAAGCCGGTCGCGATCATTCCATTCGCGTCTCAAAGCCGGTCGTAATTACTTTCTTTTTTTTTTCGTCCGAAAATTACTTTCGATTACTACACCGAAAAAATTGTATTCTTGTTTTGAGGATATCCCACTTACTTTATATTTTATACTAAAATAGGCGCCAAGAAGAGTTTCTTGTTTTAAGAGGAAAATCCTTTAAATGGTAATATTGATAAGAATATATACTGATTATAATATAAAAAGCCTCTATGGAAAAACATATATATCTCACTATCGAAAAAGACTATATTCTTAAATTAATAATATATTCTTAAATAAAGAAAATAAATTAAATTAAGAATATAATA
>NW_018020935.1:15987-19061 GCF_002006095.1 Pseudomyrmex gracilis | reverse complement strand
ATTTTATTTAATAACAAAAATCATATACGTCGGTAAAGAATGAAAAAGTACATATAAAAAATAAAATACAAAGTGATTTTGCCAATTATTGCTTATTATAAATAGAGTGTCTCATTGTGTACCGTGTCTCATTGTGTACCGGTCTCCCCTATTCTTAATTTCAGAAGAATATCATCTAAAATCTTTAAGAAGATTGTTTAAGTATAAAATCTTCTACTTACGAGAATATCATTTTTTCGGTGTAGTAAGCTTCGATTTAACGCGGATTTATCGCCGAGAACATTACACGGAAAAATCAACACGTCGTTAACATAAACCACCGTTTTATATTATTTTTATAGGCGTGTGTGTGTGATGTTTACAAACAGAGAGTCGTCTAAAATAAGTGACAAAAGTCACAAACAATAAATTCTACATTTTAGCAGCGTTTTAGTGTGCTCGATGTTTTTAGATCACAGTTAAACCGTACATCTGTCTTTCTGTAATTTAAAAAAAATACTAGTCTGAGAAAATCGAATTTTTACACGAAGAGAGCAACAAACCAAACGAAATTCCGTTTCGTTCGAAGTAAAAGGAGCGACCGTCATTTATATATTTTCAGAGATGAAATCGCGAGTGCTACGAGGAAGTGCAATTTGATTTACAGCGACTATACAGCGTAGCGGAAAACGGTCCACAATGAAGTAAGAAGATCGAAAATAAGTGAGAGAGTGCCAATACATATATGACTCGCGACGAGAGGACGGGAAAAGAGTGTGACAGTAGTTTGTTTTGTCCTCCTTGACATCAGAGAGGAAGAGGAAAAGAGGGAGAAAAACAGAACGCGACGAAGAAGGTACACCGCAAGACGGGCAATAATGAATAAATCCGTCACTTGTCTGACGTACATTATTCTCGCGAGGATCGCGAGCTACATATATCGATTCCCGGCGAAGTGTGCGACTGTTATCGCGGCTCGATCGTTACGTAACGTTTGACAGGGAGACGAGTGTAATAAAATATCCACAATACGTTCGTGCGGTAAACAGCAATGAGTATCGCGATTACAGTCAAGGTTCCTCTCGATCTTTCGGAGCATCCAATACGAAAAGAGATAATAGATTCTAATTTAATAAAAAAAAAAAAAAAAAATCTACAGTTATATTAAAATTCTCGAATGCCTCGAATGCGAAACGTAAAGTAAAATCGCGCAGTCTTGAATCTCACCGACAGACAATGTTTTGAAAAATATTTTGCATTTTATATATACACGTATATATACAGGGTGTCCCAGAATTGCCGTACAATCTGTCGTAGGCAGGTAGAAGGAGTAAAACTGAGTCGAAAAGTCCTGAATCATTTTTTTCTATTATTTATAATAAAGGAGTAATTATTGAGTAAATCAGGCCAATCAGCGCAGACCTTTAGTTAGGCGCACGTCAGTGAGCCGCGCGCCTGGTGTGTGTGAGCGCTCATTGACGTGCGCCTGGCTAAAGGTCTGCGCTGATTGGCCCGATTTACTCAATAATTACTCCTTTATTATAAATAATAGAAAAAAATGGTTCAGGTCTTTTCGATTCAGTTTTACTCCTTCTACCTGCCTACGAGAGATTGTGAACGGCAATTCTGGGACACCCTGTATATATTGAATTCTCCGACAAATTTAGACTGAAAAATTCGAAGTATCCGAAGAAGTTTTCCGCGAAAACTTGAAAACGCAACGGAACTCTTCGACGTTGGAAAGAGCAATTGTTTTGCTCTGAAAAAAATTTTCAGTCCGTTTTTCTTCTTTTTCGTATTGTTGCGCGTAACGCGCGTTGCAAATATTAATAAATAAGTTTCCCAAGTTGCATTTGGCTCATCTCTCACCTGCGAACGCGCAACACAACATCCACACACCTTCGTGTGCAACAAATATACGCGTGTTTTTTTGCGGCGGAGAAAATTACGCGAGCGCGCGCGCGCGGGCCTGACGACGCGCGTGCTAAATATCGCGCTTGGCACGCGCGTCCAAGAATTAAAAGCGCATCTGGCCGCGCACACGGTAGGTTATGCACATCGCGAGAAGGGTGGAATATAAACAATACACGGCTCGTAAACACGGCCAGGAAACATGCGAGACTTCGGACCTCGTTGCTAAACTCGCGGCGAATATCCGAGATTTTACGAGGGCCCCGCTTTATTTGCGTTACGCGACAAACATGAACTTAAAACGCGCCGCTTTCTTGTTATATTATCATCTCCCAGTTGCGCGACTCAAAAAGCGGACGATGCGCTCCGGCTCGGCAGCAGGAGCTGAATTTATTTATAAATACCGCGCTCTCTCTCTCTCTCTCTCGCGCGCGTTATAGATTGTTAAAGCTTATCGTAAGCAAGTTTTTATCAATATAATGTATAGTTTTAGAGTGAGTGTGAAAGTGTATATACTCTGTAGGCCGATAAAGCGCATGTAACAGTTCGTTCGTACGTATGTATCATCAATTCAAATACTCCGATATATTTCGCTATACGCGTTATTATTATTTTCGTGATTAATTTAGTTCGCGAGGACGAACTTGGACCGTCTTTCGCCTTGAGTTCGTATCGATTATTCTTTCCGAATAGAACAACGCGCGGTGGTGCAATACCCATTGTGGGCATCGCAGGAACGCCATCGACCTCGAGAACCGCGCCAATCTGGCCGCGTCCATCGCGGCCGCTGCACTCTCGCGCGCGTGATGTCTCTCCTCACAACAAACATCCCGCGCTCTTGAGTTTTCGCGCGCGCCGGCGAGTTAGTTAAAGCGCGGCGGATTTAAATGCGCGATATATTAGGTCTACCTAGGAAAGTTCTGTCCGTTTTTGGAATAAAACAAAATACAAATTTTTCGTAATTTTTCAAAAATGGAATATACAAATTGCCCTCACGCTGGCAAGAAATCATTAATAACAATGGCAATTATATTATTTAATAAAGTTTATTGACGGTAAGAGAAATTTGTTTTATTCCAAAAACGGACAGAACTTTCCGGTAGACCTAATATATATATATATATATATTATAATATAATATATATATATATAATATATATAATATATATATAATATAATATATT
>NW_018020935.1:11377-15572 GCF_002006095.1 Pseudomyrmex gracilis | reverse complement strand
AGGACTTTTCGACTCAGTTTTACTCCTTCTACCTGCCTACGAGAGATTGTACGGCAATTCTGGGACACCCTGTATATATGTCGGAAGGGCGCGAGAAAGGGACGGAGGAGGATTAAAATTAGAGTGACAGTTGTGCGGGGGGTTCCCCCCCTTCCCGCTTGCGCAATCGAGCACGTGGGACCGACGAAACCTTTTCTACACCCATTCTGTCTCCGCGAGATTCCCATGACAGCCTTCCTGATGTGATCCCCTTTTATTACGAAACTGTTTTTTCTCATCGGCCGTCTCGTCGTCGCGCGCACGAGATTTTTATCGCGCCGAGATGTCTCCACGCGAGATCGAATTTGTCCGCCAAATCCGTGTTCTCGATTGCAAGAAACTCGCGCGGGTGTTAAAGCGCGTCGTTTCTCTCAAAGCTCTTCTTGAAATTGAGCGCAATCGAGTGTGAGCGGAACAGATGTAGGCTGTTGCTACGTTAATAAATGCGTTCTCGCCGGCGGCGCGAGGAAAAGCGAAGAGACTGGACCTCGTGAAGAAGGAACGGAGATCGGTAATAAAACTGCAAAAATATAAAAAAGATGAGAAGCTCCGCGCGCGACAGGAATTTATAAGATATTAATTATCTTATTGCAAGCGAGAGCGTGTAACGCGAGTAGAGATCGCGCGAGCACTGCGATTACATAATTATCGCATTAATGTGAGAGCTCTTTGAGTTTGTCACACGTCGAGGCGACTAATATTTACCTTCCCGACCACTCACGTAATACGCTTTCGTTCGCTCCCTCTCTTCCCCTCGCTCGCTTATATATTCTTAAATTCAAATTCAGATTCTTCTCCCCGCGTACAAGCGCATCGCACGACTTGACGCTTACGCGCATAGTTCCACCACACACGCGTCGCACGCGCATTTGGGGTCCGCTGGTCAATTTGCGACAATTACCGAGCCGTTGCGACCGGTTAAAGTCACTTAGAGAGCTCGGATCCGTGCTCACGTATCATCATCCGCGACCAATCTCGCTTATTTCTGACGTCGCAAATCTTTTTTTTTGTTTTTTTGTTTTTGCAAAATCAAAATTAACGCGCGAACTGATAAAAAACTTTTTTTCGCGAAAACAAAATAATTGATAAAGAATAAGAATTGAGATTTCAATTAAAAAAACACTTGTAAAAATTTACAAGTAGAATTCGTTACATGTGTGTGTATATATATATATATATATATATATATATGTGTGTGTGTATATATATGTGTATGTGTGTATATATATATATTTATATATATATATACATATTATATATATATGTTATATATATATATATATATATATTATATATATATATATATATATTTTTATATATATATATATATATACACGCACAGTTTTCCGCACAAACATCCTGCGAATAGCTCGTACAGTCTTATATATATATTTCTTGTTAAAAAAATTAATATCAATAACACAAGGCAGTTATCAAAGTGCCGACACAAGTTGCGACACACAATTTTCAAGAGAGAGAAGTTATGTCACAAAGTATTTTTAATCTTGTATACCAGCTTGTCTCTCTCTCTTGACGACAACATTGTTTACTTCTATTTGAGGAGCGAGAGATTTTTTTTGAAATTCTCTTTTGATTTAGAAGACTAAATAATTTTTTTTTTCCTCGCAATATAATTGCCCGTTATTTAATACTCTCGTGCAACAACAGAGATAAGATACACGATGTTTAGAGATCCGATATATATATATATAATCCGGGTTATCTTCAGGGTTAAGACCTGGTTTAACTTTAACTTGCGCTTTGTGCGATCGGAGATAAACGTAGGCGTATTGCATCCTACGTCAGCAAGTCCGCGAGAGAGAGAGAGAGACCCCAAGACGTTGTGGCATTGAACGTTACAATCGCGCGTTATATGTACCAACCGTTTTTTTTGGCTCGCCGCTATTTGAAGAGAGTTTCAAGACGACAAGCTACATAATCGTCGAAAGAAAAAAAACAAGAATGTTGACGACGTTTGTCCGATTCCGCTCTTGTCACGTCAAGAATTGTAAGATATATCAAGTATTTTACGAACGAAGTTTTTTGTTACAAACGTGCCTCCACTAACAACGTAAGATACGCTGCTCTACGAGAGAGAGAAAAAAAGTCATGCATATTAATGAATCAGCACGAGTTTTTTTCGCGCGCGAGCACGTGTGACGCGCGCGAAATGCGATCGATATCGCGGTAATGGTCCGACGAATAATTGTGGTTTTATTTATTTTTTTTTTTTCGTTCGCAAGGAGCGTCGAAGAGAACAAAAAGACACGATTCGTCGAGTAAGCGTGAATGTTCACAATAACGTCGTTCCTATAACAATAACAACAATAAATTCGAGTTTCCGGAGGCAATTATTCTCGACGTTCTAAATTTGAAACAACTTGAAAAGCCGCATACGAATCGAGCGCTACATAAGATAAAATGACACACATGTCTGTGTTCTTAATAGGTTTCGCGGTCGCTTTTAAAAGTGAGACGCGCGGAAAATCGCGCGGCGACGAAGCGCGCGACGCGCGGAAGAAGCCCGTCGATTGGCGGTCACGAGTCGCCTCGGTTACATAAGAGCCTTCTCGTCGTGATTACAGCGAGCTTCTGCTTCGAGAGTCGGAGGAGAAAGAGAGAGAGAGACACACACACGTTGCTTTTGGTTTGGCGATAGAGAAAAAAAAAGAGAGAGAGAAAGAGAAAGATCGGAACATGCATAAATAAGAAGAAAGAGGGGAGAGCGAGAGAGAGAGAGAGAGAGAGAGAGAGAGAGAGAGAGAGAGAGAGAGAGAGAGAGAGAGAGAAAGGAAGAGAGTGCACGAGGGCAACGACGCGCCGTCGTCAGATAGTACGAAGGTCCAGAATGATGCTGGATGATCCCGAGAGCGGTGAGAATGGTGATGACAGTGACGCATGTGTGATGTGCGATGCACACGCGACGCCGGCGATTTACGTGCGCATTTGTAACTGAATAGCGCAGAGGAGAAGTCAGAGGAAGGTTGCGTCTCTCTCTCTCTCTGGAATTTAGGTCTGAAACAATTATCTGTTAATTTATTTGAAAATTTATTATTAGAAGTTTTTATTATTAAGAATATATTCTTTTTCATTATATATAATTTATAGAAATATATTGCTGTCGAAAAATTTTATTAATTTAACGGAGGTTTTGAAATTACTTTATAAATTTATTATAAATATAAAATATAAATTTATAATTTATTATATTTTTTTATAAATTTCTTTCTCTCTCTTTCTCTCCCTCTCTCTCTTGTCTCTGTCAATTATCATATAAATGATAAAATAACAGCCATTTATTTATAATTCAGTGTTCTTCAAATTGAACTTTTTAAAGTCGCTCACGCTGTTGTTGCGCCGAGGGAAGCAACAATTTCGAAATTGTTGCGCATTTTGGACACGTTGTATAAAAATCTGGTCTCCCTCGTCTCTCGCTCGTCGTTCAAAAAAAAATGTTTTTTTTTTCTCATATTTTATTTAACGCCTGATTTTTTAAACTTGTGAAATCTCTGCAACAGCAAGACAATAGTGAATGGATTTTTGTGCACGTGCAAGCGCGCAGAACATTTCGTGAAAACCGAGTGTCAAGCAAGAGTGTTCTCGCAGAACCGTGCGCGATGCGTGTGTGCACACGATTCCGCGAGCGATAAGACACCACGTGTCTACGTATCTCTATGTTGTAACGTCAGTATCGTCCGATCGCGCTAATCGTTGTTAGATAAGAAGAACATTGCGTTGGTATAGAAAAGAAAGTATAATTTAAAACGCGGGATAATAGAAATTTCGCGCGTTTATGTTAAATAACGCGCATCAGGAACGTATATGAAAATAGAACAAACCAATGGAAATAATAAGATAAACTTATCGTTAAACTTACGTTTGACAATGGCGGCGTGGTTTCTTTCTGTATCTTCTCCGCGAAACGTCACAAATAAAGTTTCATTCAAGTTTGATCGAATAAATATACCGTGTCGGAGAGAAAGGGAAAATCATCGCTCGAACAATTGTTGTGTTTGACTTGTAGGGCAATATTATCCTCCACCAAAAAAATTATATTCTTGTAAGTAGGAGATTTTATACTTAAAAAATCTTCTTCAAGATTTTAGATGATATTCTTCTGAAATTAAGAATATATTCTTAATATTAATTATAATAT
>NW_018020935.1:3240-10977 GCF_002006095.1 Pseudomyrmex gracilis | reverse complement strand
TAAGAATATATTATTAATTTAAGAATACAGTCTTTTTCGATAGTGAGATATATATGTTTTTCCATAGAGGCTTTTTATATTCTAATCAGTATATATTCTTATCAATATTACTATTTAGAGGATTTTCCTCTTAAAATAAGAAACTTTTCTTAGCGCCTATTTTAATATAAAATATACTTAAAGTAAGTGGGATATCCTCAAAACAAGAATACAATTTTTTCGGTGTATCCTCCGAACACTTGACTGAGTGCGCCTTAAATTTTCCTTTTCTTCCATGATCTTCCCCTGACAACAAAGTAAAATGTGTATATACGCAAAAATGTTTAATTACTTTCTTTTGCAACGTGGGTGTAATAAAACAATTTCTCTCGCGGTGAATCTCACCCCGAAACGTTTGCTTACCGCAAATCTCTCATTTCTCCCTGGTCAAGTTTCGGGATAATAAACGAGTTTCAGAATGAGGGCACGTTTATCCATACCGCAGCGGTTCATGATTTTGATTACAGTGGGGTCGAGCATGAGGACGAGGTGTACAGCGTGCGCCAGCTTGCCGCGCGCAACATCGGCGACGCCGATCTGGTGAAGTCGGAGAAATCGTTGCCGGCCCTGGTGCCGACCGCCGTGTCGACCGACGCGAGTCACGTGGTGCTGGACGACGAGGAGAACCTAGCCGCGAAAGAGTCGGTGGTCGTTGACGAGGAATCCGTCAAGAACGAGGACCGACCGCTTGCCGTCACTGCGTCCATATTCCGCTCGGCCAACGGAAAAGTCAATTGCAACAACAAGAACAACGGATTGCGCAAAAATAATAATAATAACGCGTTACCGAAACCGATTCAAGAGAAGGCGTTCGTCCAGGCTCTCAAGGAATCCCTCGAGGAATCCATCAAGGAGTCGCTGAAGGAGAACGACGAGCCGGCCACGGGAGATCGACTGGAGGAATCCCGGCCGTCGTTCGCGACGTCCTTTATACTGCAGGTACATAAAAAAATTGATTGTGTGAAAAATTTCGAAATTTCATTTATATACATCTCGCGAGTAAATAATTTATTAAATGCCAGTTATTTTGTTTTGACGATATACAAGCGGTAATATATATAAAATAGTAGAAAAAAATATTAGAAACTTCCTTTAAAATTTTGTTTTATCTCGTCTCAATTATTCGACATGTTTGTCGGATCGCTATATCACTTATCGGGATATAATTCCGGTGCTTATATTTCTTATCGCTTGCAAACGATAAAAGTAAAAATAAGCAATATCTCGAAGATCCCGTGTAAGTTTGAAATAACAACACACAAGCGATTGGGGACATTGAATTACCGAAATTATAGTGCATTTATTTATATTGCGGATAATAAAAACAGATTTGTAAAGTAATACTTATGTTATTTTTCAATCGAGAATATTGTATCAGAGTTATATACACGCTTGTGCCTGCACATACAATCAAACATGTGAGTTGATTCTTGTGGCGTCAATATATATATATATCGAGTTCTAGGATGGATTATCGCTCTTATCTCGCGCCATAATAACGCATCCCTGGCCTTTTCACCTTTAAAAATCAATCGTTCGCGATCGGTCGTCGTTTCAGGACAAATCGGCAGTCGAGCGCGATTCCTCAGACATTGCCGACGACCAGTGTCATCAAGATCGTCCGCAAGCGGTCACAAGACAACTGTTCGCGCCGCTCGTGCCCGCGCAGCAACAACAGGAACAACAATTGTCGTGTCGCCCGCCTCCACAGACGGCCACAGCGAGCATCTTCGCGCCTCGTACCGAGGACATGAACAAAGGCTTCTTGACTTTCAGCGAGGATCAGCCGGGGCTCACAAGTACGTATTGTCTGTTGACGCGACATCCGTCTTCTTCTGTCGAAAACATTTTTAATGTATAACTGGCCGGACGGATGAAGAATTTCAAATCAAATGTTGCTTAATTAATATAAATTGAACACTCTCTCACCTCACAGTGTTGAAAGACGAGCCGGAAGATCTGACACACCTCGCGCCCACACCCGGAGACGTGTGCGTGCCCCTGGAAGACACACCTTTCCTGTCGGATATGCTAGACGAGTTTATCTTCGGTAACGACACCTACAGCTGCCCCTTGCTGAGTCCGGGTGACAGTTTAACCCCGGAACTGCGTTCCGCAGACCTATCAGAGTCTCTTAAAGACACAGACCTAGCAGACACAACCAGAACTAAAAATGCGGCCGATCGTTTGGCCGACAGTGATCCTTTTATGTACGGAGATTCGCCCGGAAGTCCATGCGGTATTGACACGAGCAGCGTATCGCCGTCTTTATCAAAATATCGACAGGTAAACGACGAGAAAAATTCGTATATCTTTTCTACAGAGAGAGAGAGAGAGAGACAGAGCATTTGTGTTACATGTACAATGATAATTGCACAGAGTCCTGATCGAAGTGTGGACTCGCTGGACAGTCCTACAGCGGGCAGCGGTGACGGACTCTCCGAGGACGAGATGCTCATGTTGGGCATCAGCGACAATATAGGAGACGACGAACTGGCACTTAGAGCGCCTTATATTCCGATGTCAGATCAGGACGAGGCGTTGGATCTGCTCATCAGTAACGACATGGCCATGTGGGATACGTCACAGTCTTCCGACAAGGGATCATCGAAGTGGTAAATGTCGTTTCATGTGAATTTTAAAAGTATAGATGTAAAATTTATAATAAAGACTTTTAAGGCTCGTCGAAATTGTCAACAAGAAATATATAAGGCTGTATTGAGCTATTTGCAGGATGTTTGTGCGGAAAACTGTGCGTGTATATATTAGGTCTACCGGAAAGTTCTGTCCGTTTTTGGAATAAAAAAAAATACAAATTTTTCTTACCGTCAATAAACTTGATTAAATAATATAATTGCCATTATTATTAATGATTTCTTGCCAGCGTGAGGGCAATTTGTATATCCCATTTTTTAAAAATTAAGAAAAATTTGTATTTTGTTTTATTCCAAAAACGGACAGAACTTTCCGGTAGACCTAATATATATATACACATGTAACGAATTCTACTTGTAAATTTTTACAAGTGAGTGTTTTTTTAATTGAAATCTCAATTCTTAAATTCAAACGGGATGCTGGATTTGCATCACACATATGAAAGACCCCGGATACCCCCCTAAGATACCCCCCTTTACAAGTAGAATTCGTTACATGTGTATATATATACAGGGTGTCCCAGAATTGCCGTACAATCTCTTGTAGGCAGGTAGAAGGAGTAAAACTGAGTCGAAAAGTCCTGAACCATTTTTTTCTATTATTTATAATAAAGGAGTAATTATTGAGTAAATCAGGCCAATCAGCGCAGACCTTTAGCCAGACGCACGTCAGTGAGCCGCGCGGAGCGCTCACGCACATCAGACGCATGGTTGACTGACGTGCGCCCGGCTAAAGGTCGGTGCTGATTGGCTTGATTTATTCAATAATTACTTCTTTATTATAAGTAATAGAAAAAAATGGTTCAGGACTTTTCGACTCGGTTCTACTCCTTCTACCTACCTACGACAGATTGTACGGCAATTCTGGGACACCCTGTATATACACGCACAGTTTTCCGCACAAACATCCTGCGAATAGCTCGTACAGCCTTATATATTTCTTGTTGAAAATTTATAAATGTTTATAATATTTATATAAAGGGGGGGGGGTAATATTATATTCATTTTTATTAATATGATATTTACCTCCATGATATAAAATATTGATATATTTTTCTATTATTTTTGTTAGGTTACTCGAAGATCGTGAGCAGCATTCGTCTGAATCCAGTTTGGCGCAATTACTGCGGACTGATCAAGCGGTGTCGCGACGATACAACGATCACGGCGGAGGTCTGGTGACCTCGCCTCAGGCCTTCGGACAGACACCGAAGAAAAGTTAATATCTGTTTTTTTTTTTTCCAATATTTTTTGTTTTCTTTGTGACGTTCTTGTTTTTTTATTCATTACTTGTTTTGTTTTGTTTTTTTTGCAGATCTTGAGCAGCGATCCTTCGAGTCCGATCGATGGTCCTCCAATCAGGAACGTAACGATCGTCCAAGCAAACGCATTCATTCCGGGCTCAACGCGGATTCCGGGAGCGAGCACAAACGTATCAAATGCGAAGATTCGCTTTTCCAGCGCATTAATCTCGAAGATACGCTGTCGAGACAGCAGCGTATGTCGATTCTTAACAAGAAATCGTCGTTAAATCACGACAGTAATAACAGCAGCCAGCTTCTACGTCGTCTCGTAACATCCCAAATACCGAGCGTCGTCGCATCGTCTTCGTCCAATACGGGCACTTCCGGCGAACATCGTCGCGATGTCTTGCAGCAGCACATTCGCGTTCTCGACGACATTATCGACCTCGCCGGGACGGAGGGCGACCGTGGCGGAGGAGGAGGTGGTGGCGGAAATCACGACGGCGAAAGCGACGGCTTCAACAAGATAGACGTGACGAGCCGTGGCCGAACTCCAATCTGCGGCGGCAGCAGCGTGTTAATGAATCTCCTGGTTTCCGGCTGCGATGTGAGTGCGGGATACGTTTGTTTGGTAAAGTCGAAACCGACGGCAAGAAAGAACGTCGCGAACGCGTGAGGATGTTTTTCCGATGGGAGGAAGTGACGGTTTAAAGAGTCGCCTCCGTCTGGCTGCTATTTCAACTCTGTTGATTCACCCAAGGCGAGAGAGACAGAGAGATAAACTTTCGATAATAAACGGAAGTAGTTTTGAGAACGAAGAAAGAACGAAATATCGCGAGATGGGATTTATTTCGATCCGAAAGAACTTATGTTGGAAGGAATCGAAAAGTTCGCCAATTGAATTTTTATTTTGGTCGGAGTTGTCGATGTTATATATCAAACTTGACTTAGATTGAAACAAAACTGTTCAACTGTTGGTTGCCAACGATGCAATAGATTTTTTGAAAATATAGATATCTTGGACAGATGGAACCAGAGGAGGCGGCGGTCTTGATGTCTGATTGCACTCGAAGCTCGAAAATCAACGAAAATTTCTTCCTGCTTTTTACAGCGTCGTCCAATTGTTCGTCGAGCCCGCGAGCTCGAAGGTCGCGTTCAAGATCGAAGACGCAATAAAGAAAAAGACCCACACAAGACGAAATTTGTTGCGAGAGTCGTAAGAGAAGAACGAGCGAAAGATAGTTGCGCTCGGGTTGTTTAATCCTAAAATGCACTGCGTCTAATATTTATTCTAGATATACAAGATATATAAACTATTGTGTAATTGTACGGAACGCGCGTATAGTTTAGACACTAATTACGTTTTTTTTTTGTTTTTTTTTTTTTTTTTTGTTTTTTTTTCTCGTCGAAGATAAATACGAAATATTATAGCGTATATATAATAATAGAGAAAAAGAGAAAGAAAAAGATCTGTTAACACTAGGATACTTCTAGAGTTATATATGTGTGTGGTTAGAGAGAAAAATTATATATATATATCTACAATGTTACTTCGAGGTGCATTATAGGGTTAAACACAAAAAAATTGTACTTTACAATCCACGTTATGTACACAAATTGCAAAGTATATGGAATTGTTGATTGAATGTTATGAAAAAATACATGGAACGTCGAATGGAATCGTGAATCAACTGCGTTTCGTTTCCTTACCATATATATACATATTATTATCCTTTCAAAATCCACAATTATCCATCCAACAATTTGCAAGTTTACTATTAAATTTATCAAAAAAGTTATCACCTTTTTGGATAAAACTTGTGTATATTACACTTGAATTTTTTTCAATAAAGTCTCTTGATTAAACAATAAAACGTCAGTGTTGAATAAAAATAACAACAAATTGATGTAACCACATGTAGGAATAAAAAAATACTTAATTTTTTTTACCAGAATTACAAACTTATTTATGTTTCTGTCCCATGGATCTTTATTTTTGACTTTAAGTTTAGTTTTGATTGCTTATATAAGTCAACAAAAATAGATTTTGTGAGTTCATAATAGTTTTGTGCTCAAATTTATCGCAAAAATATCAATCAATTACTAATTGGATTATATAATAATTACTGAATTATTAATATTAATAATTCACGTTATGAGTCACTATTTTTTTTATCCGGCAAGACTTCTTTAGGCAGTTTGTCTGCGGGAGACTTACCTTTGCGAAGTGTGCGCGCTAAATTATCTAGCAGCGTGTATAATTACGGTCACTTTGACCACCAAGTAATTTGTTTACATTCATTAAAACGTCAGAGTCACGCGAACGACGAAGGGTGGAATTCTCAAAAGTCGTTTATCACGCTGAACAATTTATAAATTCATTGGGGAAGCGTGTCAGTTATCATTCAGTTATCATCACGATCAGTTTTTCCCGCCCGACTATTTTCCTTCATCACGAAACGCAGTTATATATCGTTATCAGTATCTTTTCTTACGTTCGCAAAACAAACGTTTGTTTTTCGCGCATTTATAAGATATATCCAGTAGATCCCTCGATAATACGTTACATGACGACATCTTTTACTTTTTTTTTTTTTTTTTTCAGGATCCTCTGATAAATTCTCGCAATGTGCCGACCTTGCTGCCGAAGAGCCTAACAACCCCGTTGACCGTCAACGTGGACAACCAGATGGTACCGCAATCTACGAACGCCCGCAACGTACTGTCTCTGCCTGATCATCTCAGTCCGGACACGAGAAAACATTTGATAGGTCTCTTTACCGGCGGCGGTGGCAACGGCGGCGGCGGCGGTAGCAGCGGAACAACCCCCATAGTCTCGCCCACATCCGTTGTGAGCTTCGACAGCCTCGATTACGGCGGTTCCGATCTGTTGCAAATGGAATCGGATCTGCTCGAAGGCGTGTTGGACCGAACTTTGGTGTGATCCAGCGCGCTTTTACGTAGAAACATCGGACGACAATTTGTCAGTTGATCAAAGAAATTAGAAGCCATATAACAATGTAAAAAAAAAAAAAAAACATTCACTTTGTTCTTGCGCGACGAAGTTCTAGAATTCTCTTTAATCTTTCTTAATAAAATTATCAGGACAAAATGGAATTATTAATTGCACAAATTTTTTTAACCTGCGCTGGTCGCAACAACTTTGCGAGAAAACACTGTGTGTGGTAGAAAAATTTGTTTTTTAACGATTGCATAAATTTTTTCAAGATATATTCAAATTAACTGTTCCAACTTCCTGACATGTTTGTCTCTCTCTCGACAAATGTAAAAAATATGTGTAATACACACAAAATAATAATAAAAAAATAATAAATGTTAAAACGTGTTTGTGTTGAATTGTAAACAATTGACAATGTAAAATTTGGCTTCTACTTTCTGCATTCATTGGTCGTCGTTATTATTGCGCATGGGTTTTGAATGACGGGCGTCAAAGTCTTAATGGCAAAAGATCTCGGAATTTTTGCGAGGGAACGCAGTTCGTGTCCTTGATGCTCGAAAGTTTAATTAGCGTACAGTAACGCGAGTCGAGCTTCAGATTTTATGGTTAGTATTCACAGTTCGATGTTACACCGAAAAAATTATATTCTTGTTTTGAGGAGATATCCCACTTACTTTAAGTATATTTTATACTAAAATAGGCGCCAAGAAGAGTTTCTTATTTTAAGAGGAAAATCCTCTAAATGGTAATATTGATGAGAATATATACTGATTAGAATATAAAAAGCCTCTATGGAAAAACATATATATCTCACTATCGAAAAAGACTATATTCTTAAATT
>NW_018020935.1:0-3125 GCF_002006095.1 Pseudomyrmex gracilis | reverse complement strand
CTTAATTTATATATTTATTCTTCTTTATTTAAGAATATATTCTTAATTTAAGAATATAGTCTTTTTCGATAGTGAGATATAGTGTATGTTTTTCTATAGAGGCTTTTTATATTCTAATCAGTATATGGGTGATTCTCTGTGAACGCGTAAATTTCAACTTTCAGTTTTGATAAAAAATAATTATTATTAACTAACGGATAGCGATGAATTATGTTTTTTCATACCATTTTAAGTCACCATTCGTAATATGAATACGTGACTATGCAATATAAAAAACTTATCTATGTTTTTTATGTCAATATACCACGGAGATTACAGTCCACGGAGATTACGTTTTTTGAGAATTACCCATATATTCTTATCAATATTACTATTTAGAGGATTTTCCTCTTAAAATAAGAAACTCTTCTATTTATATATATATTCTTCTGAAATTAAGAATATATTCTTACATAAAGAATATATTCTTAATTTCAGAAGAATATCATCTAAAATCTTGAAGAAGATTTTTTAAGTATAAAATTTTCTACTTACGAGAATATCATTTTTTCGGTGTATATTTAAACCCTCAACGGACGGACATGGGTCGTTTTCGTCTGGAGCAAAATTACTTTCTGAAGAAAGTAATTTTCTTGTTGTCATATTTGCTAAAACTTCAGAATTAAAACTTTTTTTTCACTAAATTTAATGACGGTGTCTTAAAATAGACGGTTTAAAGAGTATATACACATTGTTTCAGAGATTTTTTTTAGAAATATTTAATATTTTTAAAAAGCCCAAGACGAAAACGACCCATGTCCGACGAATTAAGGTGCCGAAAAACACGCCGTCCGTTGAGGGGTTGATAAGATCATCTTAAAGTTTATCTCACGACGCTGTACGAACCGTGTTTCATTCGCCACGGAGATCGCGAAAGAAAGTGGATTTGAAGACAAACTTATAAAATCTAAAATATCGCACATTGGACGTATCGACTGTTAATATCAACCTCTGAGTGATATTTTTAGAGCGAAAGTTTTGCAATTTTTCTTCAAGTAATAATATGTGACGATAACTTCAACCGATCGACACCGAATGCTTTCCAACATGATTTTTTTTTTGAAATTCGCGAGTTAGATATCGCTCGCTACAAGTGTGCCAATGCATTTTTCCACGAATTATGTAGTACAAAATGAACAATCGACGTTGAGAAATCCGGTGCATTTTGACAGGCTGCGCGGCAAGTTTGGGAGAAGAAACGGTGTGCGTAAATATACAAATACACATACATAGTACACACACACACACACACACATATATATATACACACATATATATAGTTCGAGCAATAATAATAAGGAAAAGTGTTAAGAAAGCGATGAAAACGATCGTGTCGAGTGTACAAAAATGATAACCGACTATTTTATCGGTTTTTGAGAGATTCGCGAGAACAAACAGGATAAAGAGAAATGTGAAGAAACAGTGACAGACTTATCAAGTGTGTTCCACTTTCTATAGAAATTTGACAATTTGTTAAATAAAGAAATAAATACGTATGCGGTATCGCCTCTTTTATATTTTGCACACACTTTAAGTTTAAAAACCAAACTATAGATATGATAATTTCGAAACTAGTGTTTTAAAATAAAAATATATATAATAAAAAATAAAAATATATATATATATATATATCATCGCTCGAAGAACATAATAGAAATATACAATACAAGAGAATATCGGTTATCAGATTTGTTTGTATCCAAAATCTTCAAAGATATAATTTTTACGTAATATACGTACCCACATTTATGCGGATTAAATTAGAAGAAACTAAAAGTGATAGAAAACATGACAAGTTGTTTTTCTTAACATCGCATATCAATTACACGGCGTTTGCGATTTACGACGTTTCTCAGCGACGTTGTTCCCGTCATCGTTGCCGGTTATTAAAAAATTGTTGTTACTGTTATTATAGTTTCTACTAAGCTCCCCCACCTGTGTGTGTGCGGGATTATCAGTTGTTGCCGCTGCACCATTGCTTGGTGCATCACAAATCAATTAATAGCACATATATAAATAATACTATATATGTTTATATCACTATAATTATATTATATCGCTGCGACCATTATACTGTCATAGAATATATATATATATAAAAAAAGATCGGTATAATTTAATGGTTTATCAAACGCGGTTTGCGAGCCATTATTTGTTTATCAAGTTTTCATTAACGTAATGGAACATTATTTCTGTTTTTTTAAATATTGATAATTATTAATATTGAAAACAAATGATCCAAAAACGCTTGTCAGCAATCAGTTTAGAATTAATAAAATTTAATAATGTTATCGTGTTCAAGAATGTTGCTGTTATGTAATTTTTGTTTTTATTCTCTCGAATATATTTGACTTTTTCAACTATTATAATTTATTTCTTGAAATTATAATTTATTTGTTTTCGTTGTTTTCTTTCAACAACAAAATTGTAAGAAAAATCACGTAATTATGGATAAGAGACACCGCCGTGCCTCTTGATTGATGGTTTTGTAAATCGTGAGTCTTACAAGATAATATTATAGACTGTCGAGATTGACGTATGTTGTATATTATTGGCGAGTTGATAAATTGACAAACTGCGTTTCGATAAACCACGAAGTTGCGCAGGAGCCTCTTGACACATGTATACTTTTATTATTTTACTATTTTATTATATCAAGTCTATACTAACTACACTCTCTTTGTAACGGTGTTGAATATATAGATTTGACATATTGCTGGCATGATATGGATACGACAAAAAAAAAATAAAAATAAATAAAACTGATATTTCTAACTTTGCGTATCTTTTATATCTGAGTCCTGGAATTTATTTTTAAAATTATGAAGATCCACATGTTTTTGCAAGTTTATTGTTATCGACAAGTATGTACGACTTATTGCTTGTGTCATTTACCCGGACACTTCCATCTGATGCTAATATTGTTAATAATTCTTGATGGAAGTGGTTTGCGTCTTCGCTAAAATTCACGTCGGCAAAGAAACGATATAGCGATTTCGGCTGGTCTGCACCGGTGTGCCACCTGTGTAGAGTTGGTGCAATTGNGTGCAACACCGCATCGGTGTGTGTACTGATTACACTAACTG
>NW_018020934.1:128024-138681 GCF_002006095.1 Pseudomyrmex gracilis | reverse complement strand
ATACACGTTTGAACGCACGAGGCAACAACATCGGAGCGCCGCCATTGCCAGTACCAGCCACGCTTCGAAACGGATTTTTAAATAAATATATACTCTTTTAATAAAGAATTCTTACTCGAGAACATTCTCGAACCTTCCTCTCACACAAATCCCTCAACAAAAAAAAATTTAAATACACATTTTTAGAAAATTATAAAAATTTATAAAAAATTTATAAAAAAATTCAGGGGTCATAAATCATGTCACTTCTCCATCCCCTCCAGTGGGCGTGGCCAATCACCACCAAGAGAGGGGGAAATCCACCATGGTGGGGCAATGGCGCCAGAAGTGGTGGAGAGGCCAGGTGGAAGGGGTTTGTTTTGACGCGCCATAAGTGACCACATACTACTAACAGGAATACCCATTGTTAGATCAATCAATGGAAATTTTACCATTTGATGAGCTGTTAACTTTGAATTTAACAGCCAAAGAATAAAAATCATGATATAAGTATATATATATATATAATCTGCTTAAATATATATATGTAAAATGTAATATCTAACAATAATACATAATTGTTTTTAATGTTTCAGCAAATAATATGCAAAGTGGAGGAGATATATCATCGTAAAATAAATATACAAACAAAACCAACCAAAAATGATGAAGAAGAAGCTAATAGAGAGAAGAAAAAAAAGGAAGAAACGACGGTAACTAAAGAGGAGAAAGCGTCGCAGTAAACACAAAAATTATAACTACGTATATTTAGAAAGCGAGCATATCAGACGATTAAAAAACTTGCCCTGTTTAAAATCGTCTGATTTTAAACAGGGCACGATTTACAATTCGCTAGCCAGAAAACAATAATATAGTGTGTCAGTTAGAGCGCGCGTTTCGAGAAATTTACGAATATGTGATAGATTCGCTTGCTGAAAATGATTGCGTAGAAATAGCGCTCGACAGCGAAAATTTTCTTACGGCTCGGCAGGTATATCTTTTTGTATGGTCAGAGACTTATCACCCGATATATGAAATCTTGTAAGTTTAGTAGCACCGCAGAGCGCCGGCGGATATGATATCGCTTTTACATTTAATATTCGTGTAATGTCCGCTGAAGCGATTTCTGGCCGTGGAGGGACGGAAGCAAATCGAGCGCTTCTTGCAAAACGCTCCATAGTAGTATGTGGGCAGTTATGACGCGTCAAAACCTTCTTCATCGGGACCCCCCACCCCACCTGGCGCCATTGCTGCACCAGTGTGGTTCCCCCCTTTCAGTTTGAGGGGTGTTTGGCAATACCCATTATAAAGGATAGAAATGTGACATGATTTATAATCCTGAAAAATTTTATAAATTTTTAAAAAATTTTTAAACATTTGTATTTGAATTTTTTTAGGAATTTGTGTAACAAGAAGAAAGAAAGCTCGAGAATGTTCGGATAGAAGGATGTAATTCTTTATTAAAAAAGTAGAGTAGTATGTGGGCACTTATGGCGCGTCAAAACAAACCCCCTCCAACTGGCCCTCCCCCCACTGGTTTTCCCCCTCCCTTTTAGTTGTGGGGGTGATTGGCCACTTCCACTGGAGAGGATAGAAATGTGACATGATTTATGACCCCATAAATTTTTTATAAATATTTTATACTTTTCTAAAAATGTGTATTTTAAATTTTTTTTGTTGAGGAATTTGTGTGGGAGGTAAGTTCAAGAATGTTCTCGAGTAAGAATTCTTTATTAAAAGAGTATATATTTATTGAAAAATCCGTTTTGAAGCGTAGCTGGTACTGGTAATGGCGGCGCTCCGATGTTGTTGCCTCGTGCGTTCAAACGTGTATGAGAGCAAGTTGGCATCGGTTGAACGAGGAAGTGTAAGGGCGGGGGTGGCATCGGTCCCGAGAAGGATCAATCAGCGTCTGGGCACTTATGGCTCCCAATGAGCGTGAAGCAGAGTTGAGAGCGTCTAGGTGAAATAGAAATCGAAAAAGAAACAGGCGTCGCAAGACTGTGACTAGAAAGTCAGGGTTCTGATGTAATATAAAAAATAATTGTATGTGTCCGTTGCGGATTTTCTGAACGATTTTTATCAGCGCAAACTTGTACATGCGGGTTGACACGTGCGTGCCGATGAGCAAAAGAGAACATAATTTTTTTGAAGACAAAAACGGTTTATGACTCGGGACCGTTAAATCTGCATGTTCATGGGGGGTAACAAAAGCGTGCCGATGTATAGATGAAAACATAATTTTTTTTGAAGACAAAAAACGGTTTATGACTCGGGACCGTTAAACCTGCGCGTACTTGTTCGCGCGAGAAAATCCTACGAAAGTTTTCGATGGATGTTCAATGTAGAATAAAATGTTTATAAAAATGCCCATTTACAGAATTGTTTATTGTTATTCATACGCATATGCACTCATGTGTGGGTAGCTACGACACGAGGTACCTGCGACAAAATAAAAACAATGTGTCGTACGCAGATGATATATAGAAATAATTTGTAACTTTTGAAAATAATTGTTAATCTACCGTTTAAACAAAAGGGGTGGTAATGGTGGTAAAATAAGTTGATGCTCATGCGCACAAGAGAGTAAAATTGCTATAAATAGAGCGATGTAAATACATTTTGATCATTATTCTGTTGCAAACAGTTGCGGCTGGCGCTTAAAATATCTTTTTACGCGGTAAATATTGGTTTAAAAGTGTGCATTGGTTTAAAAGTAAAAAGTGCATTGGTTTAAAAGTGAAAAGTGCAAAGAAATGGCGGTGAATAGTAAAAAAGAGCAAGTTGAATCCAGTTTAAAATCGTGCATGGGAATCATCAAGAAGCAAAATGAGAGCCATGAGATGCTGCTTTCCACCGTGTATGGATTAAATAATTCTCATACAAAGAGAACTCAAGTAGGATTGCTCCCTGATGTAAAGAACGGATTTTTTTATCTTGCTATTAAATTATGCGGAAATGTAACAAATATCATATGGCTCGATGCTGACGCGTGGAAAAAATTGCAAGATATCATGCCGTTAAGTCTGTACTTGGACGGAAGGAAATACAAGACAGAGCCGATTGTAATAAATAATAATATCACAATTGCATTTACTACGGCATATGGAGCGAAGGCCGTATTAATTTCTCACAAAGAGTCCGGGGGAGAGGAAACATCTAACAGCGAGACAATGAGAGAAGAAGATTCGGATTGTTCCAGAGCGAAAAAGCGCAAGATATTTTCAGCTTCCGTTGTTATGCAAAAACCAACATTTCTCAATCTGCAAAATATAGCGCAATGTGTTAACGTATATATGGGACACTTGGATGCGTTAGCATCCAACGTTAGCGAATGTTCCAAGTATTTAATACAAGAAACAGAATTGTTTGCTCCCGAAAGCCTATATAAACGCAAACATAATCAAATTAACAATTAAAGGTAATTACAGCAATATCGAACTGTTACGTCTCGTGGACTCCACTTTCTCCTCGCGACGTGATAACAACGAGATATGATATCACGGGAACGCCGCCGCGCGGTACTGGCGCGAGACCGGATATCAGTGATCGATAGAATCAAGCGACACCAAGTTTGGAAAATTCCTGTTTTTCTTTTTTGGTTAATTTTCTTTTTTTTATCTTAAACGGAAACTTACATCCCGGGAATGTGAAATCAAGGGAAATCCGACGGATAACAGGAAATCGGGTGACCTATCGTAAAATTTCGATTGGTCCCAAGTTTTCCGAGTCACGGATATAAAAAAGCCTCGCAGGGCTCTTCGAGTCAGTAAAAACAAAATTTTCCAAAGCGCGGTCCCGATCACTACGCGAGTAAACGAAGTGCCGGCGAAATAAGTGATCAAAATAACAATTGTGTTTGCAACAAGTGTGGATCCTGTTTTCTAATTGGAGCTCACTCGAGACCGCCGCCGCCGCTCTGTTGCTGCTTGCTGCCGCCTAGTACGAGATTACCAACAAGTAAGTGCTAGTATTAAGTCGCGAATACGTTACCTGTGCCTCACGCCGCGATCAAAGATTAAAAGTAATTACTAGGACAATTGCTCCCTTTGTTAAAATAGAGCTAACGCTGATACGGATTGCCGACGATTCGCAAGGACCGTCGAGCGATTCTCAGCGGGCGCTCTCGCGCTGTCGAAACCCCGAGTTAACGCTGATACGGATTGCCGACGATTCGCAAGAACCGTCAAGCGATTCTCAGCGGGCGCTCTCGCGCTGTCGAAACCCCGAGTTAACGCTGATACGGATTGCCGACGATTCGCAAGGACCGTCGAGCGATTCTCAGCGGGCGCTCTCGCGCTGTCGAAATAAAGTCCATCCGAATAAATAAACTGAGGTAGCAACTGACCTACAAACCCCCGAGCCGCGAGAAACTTATAATCGCAAATTTTAAGTGGACCCGACCGCTTGCCAAAAACGGTGGAAATCCAGGGCCACCCTCCGGGGATATCGCCGAAGGGCCGCCAAACGGGCCCGGAAACAGGCTGAGGCACCGCTGGTTACCGCCCCTCCTCCGACAATAGAAAACAAACAAAGCAATAGCAGTTCTAACAAAAACACCGACACACCACCAGATTTGCGAGCTCAGTCGCCTCCCCCGCGCTCTTCTCCACTCCGTCCTTCGCCACCATCCTCGCCCGAACCAGAATACTTAGGCGAGCGCCCCGCCGACCCCTCTCGTCCACGCACCTTCCCCCGTCCTCTCCATCTCCTAGCGCTCGCCTCTGCCTACAAAATTACCACCCCTACCTCCAGATGCACTCCTCACTGTTAAATTCCCCCTCCTTCCGGAACACAGGTTAGTCCCTGATTTTTATAAATTCTTCCTCCCGGCTACCTGTACAATTACGGAAATAATCGAGGTAGAACTGGACTGAGTTCGCAGTTCACACATACTCGCATCCATCTATCCATAACAAATTAAAAAATTGTAAACTACCATCTAAAACTATGTTAATTTTGTAAATAAATAACTATACATAAAATCAAAATGACAAGCAAATATAAATATTTGATTATAAATATCGTCTAAACATTTTTAATTGACCTCTTGCCCACCATCCCGCACTTCTAAACAGATCGCACAGTCTCATCCCAAGCAATTGAGATTTGCATCTCAGGCCTTAAACAGAGATACACGAGCGAAGTCCAAAGAGCGACGGAGTAAGAGCGGCACACGACCGTTGACCTGTCTGCCGGACCCGATAGATCGCTCGACTCTCGGACACACACACGACCGTTTCTTCAAGTGTGCGTGTCACGAGAGATAAAGAAAATTCGACAAGTGTTACGCTCCGTTCATGCCCGACCGTTTCCAGGGGCCAGGACGTAACAAACATGCTGTACAGACGCAAATAAAAAATTTACCGTTTCTAGATACGTACTTTACCTTGGTATTTCTAGAAATGTGTACACTTTATTTGGATAATATTGTTCAAATTATTCTAGCAAAGCATTAAAAGTAATGTCTTCTCTCTCGATTTGTATACGAAAATATATTTCAATGTGAATAAAAATTAAAATATGGTGTCTTTCTATAAAATATATATATTGTGTTTTATTTTCCCTGCACGAAACCCGTCCTATTCGCACGCACTTTATTGAAAAACAAAAACTTAAAACAAAATTGTTGCGGCATTCCCGCGCATAAAAAATAAATGAAAAATTCTTTGATATAAGCTGTTTTTATATCACGCATCCTGCCGCTGCTGCAACGTGTTTCCTTGTACGTGTCTATCTCGAAAAATTTTCGAGAAAATTTCTCATAGTGCAATTTCAACGTCAGAAATCAAAGGTCCATATATCGCAAGTCCTTCGGTTGTCTATTGCGAATCAGGGATGTAAATCTCCGTTTTTATGGAAACGGAGCTACTGTGTCTCATTCTGTTGACAAAAAATAGTGGAAACTATGTCTGAGTAACAGACGGTCAATGCCAATACGCGACATCTTAGGATCATTTTTTTTTCTACGAAAAATTTATTTTAGGGTTGTAAAATCAATGTCAACTTTATGGAAAAGCAAAAACAGATTTTTTCTTACCGCTGACACAAACAATGATAAAAACTTTATAGTATTTCCGAGTAACAGCCGATTTGTCAGTTTGTGACATCCTAGCTCAACTCTCACTTTGTAATTTTTGGGGGTGAAACAGCGTATAAAAGATCTGTTGCAAAGAGAACGAAACACAGTCTGAGTTCAGAGTGAGTGTCGAGTATATCAGAGTGATTTTCAACAGTCTTTATCCCGTGTTCTGCGCGAGTTCTTTTCTTCTCGAAGTAAGTGCTATTTTCTAAGTGTTATTTTCTGAGTGCAAGATGTCGGCTAAGAATATTAAAGATATCATTATATACGCGATTCAGTGTAATCCGCAGCTAGAAGACTTGCGCGAATTAACGCTATTTTTATCAAACAAGAGAAACAATATTGAAGTGTTTAGAAACTTCGCATTTCGCGTATCGAACTCGCTTCTCGCGCTGTTGCATAACGCGGGATTTTTCGGTGAAGATTGTCGCCTGCTGCATATTGCGTGCGAAGCAGTAGAATTTCGCAAAGCGTTTAACCACGAAAAGAAAGACGTGCGTGGATTAATCGCGCGCATGGTAGACGATAACGATGGTAAGTAACAAATTTTTATAATTTTGTAAGTTTGCATGCTCCTTGGCAACAGCAGCAGCAGCAAGATGCGAGCGCTGTAGATATCGTCCCGCGGAACGCGACGCCGCTCGTGCCCCATCGTGTTAGCGTGGAACCTCGCCCGATAGCGCGAGTAGCGCCAATGCGGAGAAGAGGTCGCCTGTCTTTGTTACGCCGACGACGAGAGGGGGTAAAAGAAGAAGATGCAAATGAACCTCCTCTGCGTAAGTTTATAAGCAATCAAACAAGAATGACTAATTTTTAGAATAAAAATATATTAACTAATGATTGTCACATTTTAGGAAGAGCCCGTAGAGATGAAGCGGAGCTTCCTCCTCTTCCTCTAGCCCTTGATTCCGGTAAGTAAACCATCTCTAAATAATTAAACAATGAGAAATATAAAGGAATTATATATATATATATATAAACTTTTATATTGATTTTTTAGGTGAAGACGTGCAAATACTGATGCACATACGGCCTGATCGAAATGCCGATCAGCAATAACAGGCGGAAGCGGAAGAGGAACGGGCGTATGAATTACGGAAAAGGCTGGTGGACGAAGAGCTCGCAGATATTTTTGAGAGAGAAACAATTCATTTGTCGAAGTTCAGTGGGGACGACGACAACAACATCAACAACGACGACGACACCGACAACGACGACGCCGGCGAGAACGACGACGACAAAAACGCCAGTGAGAACGACGACAACGAAGACGCCAGTGAGAACGACGACGAAGACGCCAGTGAGAACGACGACGAAGACGCCGGCGAGAACGACGATGATAATGGCGACGAAGACGCCGACGATGATGAAGATTCCATCGCGGAAGGTTAGAATAGTTGCATGTACATACAATTGTATATAATTGTATAAAATTGCGATATATAATTTGATATAATAAAAAAGAAATAAAAGAACCAATTAGCGATATAAATTAGGTAGACGCTTCATTTACAGTTAATTGAATAAATATATGTTTAATATATATATACTCGTTGTCCTACTTATTTAATTTCCCTGTATAAACTTAAAATCACGCTAAGAAATATCACATAAAAATAAATTTTTTAAATTAATATCAAGCATATATATATATATATATATAACTAAGTTTCATTAATATTGTGCATGTCCAAACGCGTTTTTCTTATGTTAGGCGGTAGAAATTGATGCGACAAAAAACGTCACACATTCAGTATATTTTTCATTAAATTTGACTTAAATTTTTATTTCTATAACATATTTATTTCTATAACAATATATTTACAACACCTTATATACAACACGTATATATATGGATTGAATCAAATGTAATTGAAGCGTCTGTCTAATGTATCAATAATTAATTTGTTTACTGTCGTTTGATAATCGCTTGTTAATATATTGAGAATTTTTGTATTAAGCTTTTGTATTTACAGTGCAATACGGGGGCGGAACTGTAAATGTTGCGCAAGAAAATAGTAGTAGTAAACAGGACGTCATCAACAACGAGCGCAGCGACGTCGACGACACCGTCGAGCGTTACACCGGCAGCAGTGCTACTCCCGCCACCCCCGACAGCGCCGCCGATGACGAGAGAAGCAACAGCGACGTCGACGACACCACCGAGCGTTACACCGGCAGCAGCAGCAGTGCTATTCCCGCCACCTCCGACAGTGCTGCCGATGACGAGAGAAGCGAACAGATCGGTGAAAATAATACTTATACATTTATCGTATTACGGACAGAAAACGCGCGTAGATTTAAGAAATTCGGGGTAATAGGGAGAGAGGCGACATTTGAGATCCGCGAAATTCAGCCTGGTACTGAAATAGTAGAATAAGTGGAAGGTGCATTTCGCGAAATTTACAGATACGCGACAAATTTATCGGAGCCGAATGATTACGTTGGGGTGTGGTTCGACTCCCCGACTTTGACCAACGGTGCCGCGGGTCTTTTTTTTCGTCCTGCGCGTGACTTGACTCACGAAAATATTTAGTCTCTCGTGAGTTCGGTTGCGCAAAGTAACGGAGAGATAGACATCGCTGCATCGTTTACGATACGCGTATGTACCGCCCACGGTCCGTCGGATAAAGGAAGCCTCTGGAGGCGGAAGGAATCGAGAAACGCTTGATTCTCACAATAACGAATAGCGACAACCTCTATTTCCCTCGCTCACTCGTTGCCGCGCGGGTATACTTCGAACGAGATAGCGCCCGCACGGGCGAGCTACATGAGCGATAGAATGCAATGAGACGTTCGAACTCCTCCTTACAACGCTAATGGGCACGGGAGTTGGTTGAAAGGGCAGGCGTCACAATTCCGGAGAAGGGTTGTGGTATTGGAGAAATTGAGTGGTTTCAGCGTTACTTTGCCATCGAGGGGATAGCCATAATTGTTTACGCTTCTTCTACTTTCGCGAAAGACGGGAAACCGTTGTACGACGGTAGCGCGTTGCTTGCCTCTCTCGGACGCAAATCCTTCCTACGCTTAAATATTCTTTATTGAGAAGATTCGCGTCATTATTCTCTGATTTTTAATGTACGAGCTGCGACAAAAAGTAGGAGATACTGCATTTCTTACAACCTGCCTTATCGTCCCGAACGAAAAAATCTGTTTTGGGTTATAAAGTCAACTTTATAGAAAAGCAAAAACATATTTTTTCTCCCCGCTTACAAAAAATGATAAAAACTTTATAGTATTTCTGAGTAACAGACGATTTGTCAATTTGAGACATTTTAGCTCAACTCTCACTTCGCAATTTTTGGGGGTCAAACAGGGTATAAAACTTCTGCTACAACGAGAACGAAGCACAGTCTGAGTTCAGAGCAGTCAGAGTGATCTTCAGCAAGTTCTTTATCCGGTGTTCTGCAGTGAGTTCTTTACTCGGAGTAAGTGATATTTTCTAAGTGTTTAAAGATTAGTGCAAGATGTCGGCTAATAATATTAGAGATATTATTATATTCGCGATACGATGTAATCCGCTGCTAGAGGACTTACGCGAACTAACAGTATTTATAGGAAACGGTAGAGATAATATTGAGGTATTTAAAAATTTTGCATTTCGCGTATTGAACTCGCTTCGTGCGCTGATGCATAACGCGGGATTCTTCGCTGAAGATCGTCACCTGCTACATATTACGTGCGAAACGGCCGAACTTTGCAAAGCGTTTAACCACAAAGAGGAAGACGTGCGTGGACTAATCGCGCGCATGGTAGCCGATGACGATGGTAAGTAACAAATTTTTCTAATCTTGTAAGTCTGCACGCTTAAAAATTTCGATATAATGAGCAAGTAATTCTCATTTTAGCGAACAAAATTGTCAAGCTGGAGATGGTGCAAACACCGGAGGCGTGGGTACCTCGTCTTGCTGTTGCTCCGCGATAACAGCAGCAGCAGCAAGATGCGAGCGAGGTGGAGAGCGTGCCGCAGAATGCGACGCCCCGTCGTTCTAGCGCGGAACCTCGACCGATAGCACGAGTAGCGCCAATGCGACCGTAGTATTGCCTTTCTCTACGGCGACGACGAGAGGAGGTTCGAGAAGAAGAAGCAAACGAGCCTNCTTTGCGTAAGTATAAGTAAACCAAGAATTTTTAACGCAAGTATAAAAAAATATATTAACTAATGTTTTCAAATTTTAGGAAGAACGCGTAGAGAAGAAGCGGAGCTTCCTCCTGCCCCTTCCTGTAGCTGCTTTTCCCGCTGATTCTGGTAAGTAAAACTATCTAAATATTAAAAAAATTATGATAAGAAATGTAGAGAAAATAGAATATATATATACAGGGTCCGCCACTTAAATCCGGACAAAAATTTTTTTCTCGAAAAAGTTGTTTATTACAGAAAATATGAAAAAACATAAATAGACTGCTTTATAGCTGGGTTAAGGGATCTTTTCTGAGACATTTTACTCAATGTATCCGCCCTGCGCCTCGATCACCGCTTCAATCCTATTCGGAAAGCGCGAGCATGCCGTCTGCAATTGCGCACGGTCCATTTTTATGAATGCCGCTTCAATAGCGGCTTGGAGAGAGGCTACATTAGGGTGTCTGGCTTTGTTA
>NW_018020934.1:123074-127579 GCF_002006095.1 Pseudomyrmex gracilis | reverse complement strand
ATTCCGGCGTCTTCCTGAACGACTCGGCCATTTTAAGGTTATTAATGTCTTATCGACGTCTCTAACCTATCTTTAGGTCATATGGCACCTACTGCTGCATTCTAATATGATGGGAATGTCAAATTCAAATTTGTCCGGATTTAAGTGGCGGACCCTGTATATATATATACAGGGTGTCTAATTTTAATGTACCACCCTAAATAACGTTTTTATTTTTGATCTTAGAAAAAAATGTTTCTGTTTTGATTTTAAAAAACTGTTTTTAAAAAACGTTTTTTTCGGATTCTCTTCGATGCGTTGTCGCGGTGTGCCGTCGTGCGAAACAGCAGAAGTAGAATTAATTCGATGCGAGCAATGTAAGAGAATGTTTTACTGGCGCGAGTGTTTCGAGCCTCACCGAGCCGAAATATCGTACGGAGACGGTCGCGTGAGCGTGTGCAGCGCCTTGCAATTTTGTGACGATTGCGGGCGTTTGTACAGAACAACGGGTGCGGGGCACGAATGCGGCGTCGTGTCTTGTAACATTTGCAGTTCGCGTCAAGATGTAAACCATCTTTGTTATATTCGACCTCTTGCACGCGAGGATTTCACCGCCAAGGGGAAAAACGCGCGCGTTGCATTCGTGTTCTACGATTTCGAGACCCGACAGGATGAGACGCTCGAAGGTACAGCTTCTGTGAAAATTCACATGCCCACTCTTTGCGTTGCACAGCAGATTTGCGTCGCGTGTGCGGGCGGGAACGACATGACGGTGCGTTGTCGGTGGTGCGGTGTGCGCGAATTTGTGTTTCGCGATGATCCGAAGAAACAATTCGTCGATTTCGCTACGAGAACGACGAAATGTTTCAAGCAGATCATCTGCATCGCGCACAACGTCAAAACGTTCGACGCGCAGTTCATCCTTCGCTACATCACGGAAAAACGCGTCAAGTTAGATCCCAAAGTTATATTAAACGAAACAAAGATCATCGTATTAACAGTCGGACATACTAAATTTATTGACAGCATCAACTACATGCCGATGCGTTTGTCAGCTTTGCCGAAAGCTTTCGGTTTGCGGGGAGGACTGGAAAAGGGATATTCTCCGCATTTATTTAATACACTCGCGAATCAGTCGTACGTCGGTCCGTACGACAACCGTTGAATATTACTCGCCGGATAGTATATCTAGCGAAGAACGCGGACGTTTTTTGTCGTGGCACGCGGAACAGATGCGCGAAAACGCATTTTTTTATTTTCAACGCGAGATAGTGCGTTATTGTCGTAACGACGTTGATATCTTGCGGCGAGCGTGCATAGCCTTCCGCAAGATCTTTCTCGAGCGCGGAAACATATGTCCGTTCAAAGAATGCACGACCATCGCTTCCACATATATGCGCGTTTTCCGCAAAAACTTTTTACGTGAGGAAAAGATCGGCGTCATTCCTCGCGGCGGATATCGCCTCGCGGATATGCAATCCCGCAAAGCTCTGCAATGGCTGGTGTGGAAGGAGCGCGAGCTCGGCCGCATCATTGTTCACGCGGGTCACGGGCGAAAACATCGTCTCGCGGAAGTCGGAGACATTCCTGTCGACGAGTATTACGAGACGGCGAACGGTGAGCGTCACGTGTTGCAATATCACGGCTGCTTTTGGCACGGGTGTCTCGTGTGTTTTAAAACGAAACGCGACAAACGTCTCTGCACGGAAGAACGCGAAGTGTACGACACGATAAACTCGCGATACGAGCGCACACTGACAACGTCATGGCGTCTTCGCAAACGAGGGTACATCGTGACGGAGAAATGGGAGTGCGCTTTTGATCGCAATACGCAAAATTCGCGAAACATCGCGATTCGGCGCGAAGTTACGGTTACGGAGAAAATACGTTACGTAGACGTGTGTTCTCTATACCCTTACGTGTTGAAAACCGGCGCTTTCCCGATTGAACATCCGGAAATTCTTGTCGGAGAAAAAGAGTGCGCCTCGCTCATCGGGGCGATGCCCGGTGTCGATTTTTCCGCGGTCGAAGGGCTTGTGCGTTGTAGAGTGCACCCTCCGCGCAATCTCTTTCACCCTGTACTCCCGTACCGTGTGCAGGGCAAACTACTGTTTGCCTTGTGCCGCAGTTGCTGCGAAAACTTCTCGCAGACTCATTGCTCGCACGAAAATCCGCGCGATCGTGAATTCGAAGGCGTGTGGGTATCTTGTGAATTACGCAAAGCTGTAAAGAATGGTTATCTCGTGACTGCAGTGAGCGANATATGGCAATACGAGACGAGCCTATACGACGCTGATACGCGTCAGGGGGAATTATTTGCTGAATATATAAACTGTTTTCTCAAATTGAAGCAAGAGGCGAGCGGATGGCCGAGCGAATGCGTGGACGACCAATCTAAAGAATCTTCGAGAATACAAAGCAGTCGAGGGCATCGCTCTAAATAGAGCAAACATTGCGCAAAATCCGGGTTTACGCTCAGTCGCAAAGCTGTACCTCAATTCGTTTTGCGGAAAAGTCGGGCAACGATCGAACTTGACGAGTGCCGAGGTGGTAAAGTCGCAGGAACGTCTCGTATCGCTATTGTCGAGCCCCGAGCACGAGGTAACCGATATATTACCTGTGAATGACGAGGTAATATATGTTGTGGCGAATGCGGAACGAGGCGGTCGTACCCTCTTCGATTACCAACGTGATAATAGCGGCGTACACGACGGCACAGGCGCGATTGAAACTGTACGAATATTTAGAACGTTTAGGCGAGCGCGTTCTTTATTACGATACAGATTTGTGTATTTATGTGAGCAGCGGAGGACCCGGCGAATACGAACCGCGTACGGGAAATTTCCGGCGCGATATGACGGACGAGCTCGAAGGCTACGGCCGTGGTACTTACATCGAGTCGTTTGTATCCGGTGGCCCGAAATTTTACGCGTACGTAGTTCGTACTCCGGACGGTGGNGCGCGGGAGGTGTGTAAAATCAAGGGAATAACTCTNAATTNCGCAACCTCCCGCATAATTAATTTCAATAGCGTTAGGGAAATGTTAATGAGAAGAGAGAGAAAAGAAGAAAATGTGTCGATAAATCTGCATTTTAGAGCGATTCGTCGCACCGCGTTTCACGAGGTTGTAACGCGGGACGAATAAAAAATCTGCTCGCCGGTTTTGCTAAAGCGTAGATTTATCGACGAGCGACGCTCCGTTCCATACGGCTACTTAGAATAAGACTTTTTTCCGCGCATTCTCTTGTAAATAGTGTGTATATTTTCAACGTATTAGTAAGAGTTAAAATTGTATATATATATATGTATATGTTTTCCTTCCAAATAGGTCATAATGTAAGCAAGCGCTTTGTACAATAAAAGAAAAATATATAAGTTATTTTAACAATTGTGTGTAAAAATAAGGTTATAAAATGCGAGATTTTCTGCACATGTTAGTAGATTAAGCAATATGTACACATTTTGTAAAACGTAATATTTTAGTGTTATTAAATTTTTATTAAAACAAAATTAAAAGATTGCTTTTTCCCGATCTCTGTTTTCTTTTATCCTTAGAAACTGCCTTTTTGATATAACCTCACCAAAAAGCTATAATCTTATATTGGCGCGCGCGCGTTTGACGAGCTTATTTTTGCGCGCGCGACAATAAGCTGATTTTTCATGAAAACAGCTTTTCAATCACCCGGAATAAGCTCACCGTCCGTTGCCGCGACAAAAATTAGTTTGTTGTTATCGCGAACGCGCTGATCCGCGGCCGCCGTGGAGTCTCCACGCGCGATGGTGAGCTCATCGTCGTCGCACACCAAAAACAGTTTAATTTAAGAGTATTACGAATGGCAATTTGCACAGTCTTCGAAATGGACGTGCGCTATCACACCGAACTACATTCGCGATATCACACCTAACTACACAACGACACACCACCGACCAAAATTTGTAGCACAAATCCTCAATTAAATGAATAAATTAATATTGTACATTTTATAATTTTTTCCTTTTAATTAAGACGACCTCTCATCATCCACATCCTCAATTGATCTCACGGTCTCGTCCTTAGTTCATAGAGTTAAATCTCTAGACTCAAAAAGAGACCGACGAGCGGGGCCTCATAGGATAGAGTAAGATCGGCATACGCCGTTGACCTGTCCGTGAGAGTATACAAACTCGCTCGACTCTGCCGCAGCGAAATCGCCAACCTGCTGTGCGGAGATAGAGAAACGACAGCTCTCTGTTGCTCCACCATAGCCCGACCGTAACCGTAGGCCAGGACGTAAAAAATAATTCATGATTCTTTTTTACACAAAAAATGTTGCAAATTGTATTCTAAAATGCGAAGTAAAAAGAAAAGAGGCTTAAAGCTTGAAAAAAAAAACGATATTGCCAAGGAAAACGAAGCTAGAACGTGTGATCGAAACGGAGCGAGCATGTAAATGCGAAAACGTAAACGTTTTTTTTTTTGGAAAATAAAAAGGAAAGCCTCTCTCTCTCTCTCTCTCTCTCTCTCTCTCTCTCTCTCTCTCTCTCTC
>NW_018020934.1:119388-122259 GCF_002006095.1 Pseudomyrmex gracilis | reverse complement strand
CTCTCTCTCTCTCTCTCTCTCTCTCTCTCTCTCTCTCTCTCTCTCTCTCTTCCTAAGTCTTATTTCGCAGGAAGAGGGGAAGAGCAACCTATGCATCTGCTGGGACTATACATCAGGCGTCTGAGGGCCTTATTCGTACGAGGTGGAGGAACATCCGGCACCTGCAGCCAGAGACTTCAGGAGGCAGTTCGGAGGAGGACTTGCGTGGGAAGGGCAAGTCAAAAGACATTACCAGATCTTCCCCAAGCTACGTGGAAGTCGTAGATGATTTGATAAAGTGTACAGGGTACCAGCCTCTGGTTGGGTCCAGCGAGAGGAACGACTTGTGCAAAGATATGCTATGGTTTGGGGTAGGTGTAGATAGGGCTAAACATCATGGCCGGATGGTCCTGACCGATATGGGTGAAATGGCTCTGAAGGCTCCGAGGAACCCTGACGATAAGTCAGGGTTGGTTAACATCAACAAGAGTAGAAACATATTCAATTATGTTGTAGTGGGAGCCTCGCTTGCTCAGGCGACAACAAGTCCAACGTTGTCAGATTGGAGGGAGTTAGGACTTAGGGTGTGTATGTATGATGACATGCGTGAGAGGAGAGTGTCACAGCCTACCGGAGTTGACTGGGCTATAGCACGGAGACAGAAACCTGCCGTAGAGTATATCGCAACAGACGGCATGTGTAATTGGGGGTGTAGAGCAGTCGTTGTTAACTGGCGTTACGTAGATCTTTACGTCAGCGAGGGTGGCAGGTTACCTGTTGAGGAAAACGGGGAAGAGATATGGGATCTTAACTCAGAGGAAGTGGTTACGATCAGCCTTGGAGTAAACGTACTCGAGTCGAGCGAGGGTAGAGATATCTGGGTGTTGTCGCATCTTGATTATCCTTTGGTACATTGCCAGGAGACTTACGACATCTTTACCTTTAGGGAGGATGGTAGTGCAATACCAGCGTACGAACCATTCGTAAGAACGTCTTCCTTGGTGGACATACATTCTCGCGCTAAAAAGATAGTGTTTGTGGTTATGACCGATAATTTCAACAACATCGAAGTCGGAGGTCATAACTTTCGTATTCCCAAAGTGAGCAGGTTCCAGGTTCTGGAAGGGAGGGGACCTGTTGTACAGGAATTTGACACGGGCGTGAGGTCAATGTTGAATAGGGTGTTAGGAAGTACCCAATGCCTTCGGGAGGCTTTTGAGGACTATACTTCAGGGTATTTTACTCACGGATTGAATTGGCTGGAGGTCGACAACCTAGCGGCCTTGATGAAAGTGAGGTGGCACCCAAAAATGGAAGTAGAGGCAACAGATGGAGGAGAAAATCGGTATAAGCGTAGTTATAAGTTTCTCCCCGACCATCATGTCAAGGATTTAGGAGTAAGGGGGTCCCCTTCCGATCAAGTGGAGTTTTTCTGTTCTCGAAACGCAGTTAACAGCGTTGAGCAGGTCCCTTTAAGTAGGGAGAAGGCTAGACAGTATCCAGCGGTTTGTATAGGCCGGTGGAATGCCATGGCTGAACTTGGGTTGGGTTCAGGGTTTGCTGTGTATGATACCTTCGATGTTGAGAATAAGGCACTTGTCGGGAGAAGGGTGAGTTCGGGTGGCCTCAATAGCTTGGTCAGGATGAGGTATGTACGGCGTGCAGTTGAAACCTGGAAACGACAAAATGGCCTCAGGAATGAGATAGTGTCCCCCAGTTCTTATCCCAACTTGGAGAATTACTGGGTACATTTCGTTTCTAGCGAACATGTTGGGGGGGTCACTCTCTATGATCTGGTAGGGTTGCTGTGTAGTACTCGGTACATAGCATGGTCATGGAGGTCAAACGAGATTAGAGCTGTTCAAGCTACCGGCACTGGAACCAGAACACCTTCGTCCTTTTGGATAGGTTATTTGAACCTAGATTGGTGCCCGTTCACCATAGGAAGGGGGCCGGAGCACGAAAGTAGCTGTTACCAACTAAATACGAACCGAACTGATTGGGATTATGACTACTGGGTACCGAACGACAAGGGGGATGACGACCCTTTGATGGAATCTGCGTTAATGCGGATAAATTTAGAGGACAGCAACGTGGGAATAGACTTCAAGAGCGTTCCCTCCGGGACAAGAGCACCCGGGTATTCTTACAACTTGGAAAGCCTGTCTTCTGGGTATCTCTGCATCGCAGCTGGGTGGAGGAAGGATATAGACCCCGTGACTGTTCCCAGAAGGAAAAGGAGGTGGGGGTGGGGGTTGAATGTCGTCATCAGGGACTGGGTGTTGGATACCTTAAAGAAAGTAGTCGTTTCTGCTGGAACTGGAGCTGTTCTAACGAGCCAGTTCTTCGTTGAGAGGGGTCAACTGTTTAGGGGACCAAGGTACCAACCTGTTGCTGGCACGAGTAGGGATTACCTGTTAAGGCCCATGGTAACCGATATGGGCAAGCTGAGGGTAAAAGAGGGAACCGAGGGCGGGAGATTGGCTTCAGGAGGTCAATCAGGCACTCCCTCGTCCTCGGTGATATCCTGTACCCAAGGTGGAGAGGGTGGAAGGCTCGACATGCGAGGCCTGTCTACCGCCCCTACTCAGGTGAGAAGTACAACAGCAGAGGTACCGGTCACACAGAAGGTGGACAAGGAGAACCGGGAAGTGGAAGCAGTAGGGCCATACGTCACCAGGACCACTGCTCCGCTCCGCACGATGCAAGAACGGGAAGAGAAACGGGTTGTGGAGCAAGTTAGAAAAAATTGTTATGAGCTTACCAAAAAAGAAAGGTACGGATGAGGGCATAACTAGTGATGTATTAAAAGCAGCTTTCTGCGTAATAAAAGAAGAGTTTGCAAATGTAATAAATAGTTCTTTGAGAGTTGGTTGCTGTCCGGAAGGATGG
>NW_018020934.1:113844-119083 GCF_002006095.1 Pseudomyrmex gracilis | reverse complement strand
TGGTTACAAAAATATATAAAATATATAAAACTTTGTAAGTTGTTTATACGTTGTAAAATAGAAAATATTCTAAATCAATAAAAAGTTTCAAATATTGTATGATCACTGCATTTTTTATAAAAAGCACTCATTGATGTAAGAAATGACTTCGCCTTGCGTGGAAAATCTTAAACTATGTCGNATCATACATATAGATTTCGATTTGTGTGAAAAAATTTGTGTGAAAAACTCATGTGGAATGTTTCAAAATAAAAAATATTTAATGTAAAAAAACTTGTCGCGGCTGCACTTTGTCTTTAGTTTTCGGTTTGGTACTTTTTTATCACATTTGGTACGTTGGTACTACAATGCATAAAATTGGTACTAATAGTAGCATGATTGGTTCATTTGGTACTTTTGTCTTGTGTGTCTGCTGGTTTTATGGCTCCTGCACACAAGATGCGGCAACGCTTGCTGCATAAGAAAAAATGACTAAGGAATAATGCATGGATCATGCAATAGCCAATCAAAATATACATTTTTTTGAATATATCCAAGTATATCTATTGGCCGCGTTCAGCAGAACAATTGCTGAATTGTCATCTTGTCAACACTTGATTTGTTAGTTCTGAAGAGTCACGATTGTTACAAAAACTTGTTCTGCTGCCAGTATTTCTGGAAAAGCAAGACGTTGAGTGGACGTATCATTTTGGTTACGTGAGAAGCGTGTTTAGTGAGTGGTAAAGTAATAATTTATATTTTTTATTTTAAGAAGAAGATAAGTAGCTTGTCTCAAACTTGTTGTTATATAATATATGTTATTTTTGTTTTTTATTTTGAAGGAACTTATTTGTTTTAGATTAATAATGTCTGACAGCAAAGAAAATAAAGAACTTAGTTCCAAGGTTTTGAATAAGAAAAAGTACTACCAACATAAATTTAATCAAAATTTGAAAGATCGATTTTCCTGGTTAAAATCTGAAGGAAATAATTCTTTTTATGAAATATGCAAAACAAAACTTGTTGGTAGTGTCACTCACTTAAAACAACATGAGCAATCTCATAAACATAAAACTGCATATCAAACAGCAAAACCATGTACCAATATAGAAACATTTATAGAAAATGACTACAATTAGTCTGCATAAAAATGTTTATAGTGCTAAATTAAAATTGGTTATGTTTTTACAGGAACATAACTTGCCATTTTTGTTAATGGATCATTTATCAAAACTAATTTGTTTAATATGTCCAGATTCAAATATAGCCAAAAATATAAATTGTAGCAGAACCAAAGCAACAGCCATAACAAATGAATGTTTAGCCAAAGAGCAATTAGACAGTTTTCAAAGAATTGCAAAAGAAAATTGTTATTATTTAATAATTATTGATGAAACAACAGATGTTTTTACAAAAAAATGTTTAGCAATAATTATACGGTTTTTTAGCGAAGATAAAATTAGAGATAATTTTCTTGGTCTCGTACAAGTTCAATCTACTACTGCTGAAACACTTTTTATACAGTTAAAAACTTACTTATCGAGAACAAAATATCAACGCAAAATATTCTAGGATTTGCTGCTGATAATGCAGCTGTTATGATGGGACAGAAATCAAGTGTGTTAACAAGATTTAAAGAATTAAATAAAGACATATATGCAATAGGTTGCATATGTCATTCATTACACTTATGTTCTTCAAAAGCAACAACTAAGTTACCAAAGTCTGTAGAAGAATTTGTACGGAATTTATATAATCATTTTGCTAATAGTCCAAAAAGAATAGATAATTTCGAAGAATATCAAAGATTCTTAGACTTAAAACCTTATAAAGTGCTACGACCTTCTCAAACTAGATGGTTATCATTACAAGTAAGTACTTTTACAATTTTAATATAAAAAAATATACATTAGAATTCATTTTTTTAAGCTTAATAAAATTGTATTTTTAACTATGTATGTAATGTTAATTAGATGGTCGTCGACAGAGTACTTCTATTATGGGATTCTTTNATATTGTATTTTACAAACACAATATTTGAAGAAGATAGACTGCATACAACAAGTGCAATACTTGATCATTTACGTAATCTTGTTTTTAAAATATATCTTTTGTTTTTATCATATATATTAGATATTATAAACAAATTAAATCTTGTCTTTCAAGGTGAAGGTACTCAAATTCATATGTTGCATACACGATTTACTGGTTTATATAAAACTGTGTTAAGAAATTTTATTAAAAAGTCTCTTATTGATAAAACTGATTTATCAAAAATATCTCCAACTAATCCTGATTATTATTTAAAAGTAGAAGACGTTTATATGGGTGCAAAAGTACAATTGTTTTTGAATAATCATTCGGTACGTCAAGAAGAATTAAATAAAATCAGAATTAATATCTTAAACTTTTACGTTGAACTATGTGAGCAAATAAAAAAACGTTACGATTTTGATGATAAACGTTTGATTTTTCTCACTAACTGTCAGACCAAAGTAGCACTCAGTGGAAACGTTTCTTCTATAGTGCAAGCAGCTGAATTATTTAAAAGTTTAGTTACTGATATAGAAGCATTAAATACCGAATGGAGACGATTGCCAGACATGGAATATTTAAAAAAATTTGAAAATGGTTTATTTGACGAATTTTGGTTGGAGNTATTTCATGTAAAAAATGAACTAAACGATGAAATGTTTCCTAATTTAAATAAGTTTGTCAAAGAAATAATGTGTTTGCCACATACATCTGCATCTGTGGAAAGAATTTTTTCTCAATTAAACTTAATTAAAACAGATGTACGAAACAAATTAGATATTAAAACATGTAATTCTATTATATTAGCAAAACAATTAATGGGTAGTAAAAACTGTTATACATGGGAACCTACTACATTAATGCAAAAGAAAATAAAATATTGATTGTGTTGAATGTTATCAGATTTTTTTGTCGTGAAATGTTTTTATGTTAAGTGATTTTGTGATATTAACATATCTTTTTGTGATATTNATACATAAGAAAAGCTATGTGATATAACATAACATCCCACACAGACCGTGACGTCTATTAGAGGTCTATACTACATCCACAGCTCGATCTCCATGATGGATGATGAATGGACGTCTAATGCATATCTACGCTACGTCCACTATAGATATCCATAAAAAAATCTATCATGGACATCCATTATTATTCTCAATTTTGCGCAAATTTGTATAAACTATGTACTAAAAAAAGTTTTTTTTTTCAAAACTCGCCGATATATGCATTGCAGAGCATCCACTGAAGGTGACTTGATAATAAAGTCGAAACGTATGGCAATATAAAAAAACACTACGAGTAATTTATTAGCACAAACAACCCGCTCATTGTTCGAATCGCCCACTTCACACATCAGATTTAAATTATTTACCTAATTGGTCGTTTATTATCGCATAGAAAATATTTATATAGCTCCGTGTGAAGTTTATCTCCATGATAAAACTGACAGATAAACATGTAAATAGATTTTTATATTAAATCTATTATTTTTGAGAACTTATGCAATTATTAAGAGTGTATTTGCCATATCTTTTTATTATTTTAATTTACCTTTTACTACGCATAAATAACTTTATATTATATATACAATCAATGTATAGTCCATATTTTTTTATTATTTTAATTTTTCTTCTTTTTTTATGCATAAATAACTCTATACATATACTGTAGATATATTACAAACAATATAATCATATATTTTTTTAATAAGGGAGAAATAAAATCACTATTGTTATATATTTACAAAACTTATTTATTAAACTCATTTATTTTATTAATTTTATGTACATGCATATGTGTACATAAGTGCACACAAATGTCTATAAAACACAAATATTGCGCAAAACGTAAACATATGTACGCAAAATATGTATGCAGAACTGTATTCACATGATAGGATATTTGTCAATAATGAAATCTTACTTCGACTCTTCGGTTATTACTGGCAGTACTGAAAAATCTATAGTGTTACGTTCTGGACTCCACAGGCTCTTTCATTTTGCAATGGAATATAATTAGTAAGTCTAACNATAATTCTAGGAAATAATTCTTGTAACGAATTCCTGGAAAGAGAAACGAGAGCCAGCCGAGATAAGATAGACAAGTCCGAACCGGTGCCATGTTATAAACAAACCTAGCCGGGCGTCATATTATAAACAAAATCTACCCGGTATCGATGAGCAAAAGTTATCACCCCTCAGAAAGAAATGCGATGAACAAAGACTCTCTGTACGCAAGCTACGCGCTCGGAAATTTTGGGCATGACGCAGCGGCTCTCGCGACTCTGGAAAAAAAATCGAAAATCAAGGGGCTAGAGTTGTGACTCGCAGACATAAACAAGATAAACCACATACCGATAAGCGAGATCTAAACGCACGATGATCCTATCGATCCGGAGAATCGAAAGAAGAGGAAAAGGTCTTTGCCCCGGCGGTCAACGAACGAGAGGGCGAAATTTCGAGAAAAGACGACGGAGAAGGGGAGATCAACCCGCAGGTATAAAAGCCCTGGATGCTCGATCGAGCATTCATTATTCATTTATTCATTCTGGCATTCATTAATCAGTACGCAGTTTTCCAACACAGTCCGATCTTCAGAGAGTAGCTTCTCGCGATAGAGTCAGTGATTAACAATCAATTGGTCAGTCAATTTGAATCAAAGAAATTTCGCAAACTTCTTATTCGTCGAACCTGCTGAGAGTGCCGCCGACTTTCCTTGCGATCATCTGCGAGCAGCATGAATCCAAGCGGAACAACTACGACCAATCACCGAGCAATTTTGCCAATTCCCAGCATTGCTATCACCAAATATATCATCGAGTACATTGTAAGTCTCACTAATACAGACTCATACACCTTTTGCATTTCGATATGAGCAGCAGTCAAGATCATCAATTCTTACAACCAATTCTAATTCTCGATACACAACGTAATGTAATGATTCCGAGTACCGTAATAACAATCGTGAACATTTATCCAATCAATAATTCAATGATAATGATTTACTCTTAATTGATTATCTCGATGTGCTCTTCATAGTCAAATAAACAGCGCCTATGTTAAAATAGAATCATCCGAACAATAGACCCTCTCATTTTACGATCTCTTGCGGAGACGGATCCGACCGACGACCCGTAACTAACTAGTGTCAGTGTATTTTGACAAGAAATGATTTCTCGTAAAAGCACTCCGGACTTAAGATTCTCTATTAACTTCAATCCAGC
>NW_018020934.1:64899-110269 GCF_002006095.1 Pseudomyrmex gracilis | reverse complement strand
TATAAGATATATTTTATTTTTTTTTTATATAATAACCTTTGTGGTATATTAAAAACACATATTTTCTAAATTCACACATTTTCTGTTATATATGTATTTGTGTCTACACTCTGTTCAATGAAAGAATATACTTTATCTGTGCATAGGAAAAGCAAAGCAGGGATACGTTCCGTTTCTTGCATATTTCGCGTAGTTATCTATAGTATAGTTATAGTATAGTATAGTTATCTATAGTCAAAGGTTTGGTACATTTTCTCTCAATCTGGTACATTTTTAACAGTTAGTTGGTACAAAATTTTTTTTTGTTCTGGCAACACTGCGTATATCGTAGAATACGTTTTTCGTACCGTGCCGTCTTGTCTAATTCGTATTTAGCGTTATATATTCTCGTTTTCGTGCAGTAATTATCGCAAGTCAGCCTATCTTCGTGAGTGCGTATATTACCAGAGTGACTGGTCTCGAGCCGCGCTGCTATTATTTTTTTGCAGAGTACATTCCAAACCTATAGTGTGTACACCGGCGCACTCGAAGATTGCGTCAGCGGTCGCATAGGCCAATCCGTGTTCCCGTCGCGCGCCGTGGCTTGCCGTCGCCGGAATAATTTCTTCGGCCCTAACAACTTCGGTCATCCTTGTATCATTTCTCGAATTATCCTATGTAACTCTGCCGTTTGTCTGCAGCAAGGAGGCCGCTGCCGAAGCGCCGCGCCTCGCGTAGTGACCATCCACGACCTTTTGTTGTTTACGCGCTATGTATGTATGCCGTAACCGCCGCGTGCCGTCGACCGGCTCCGATATTCTGCGAACCCCGCTCATGTAAACAAGCAGAAAGCCGCTGCACTTGTGTCTCCCCAGTAATTCAAATATATTTTACTCTGTTATGTCATATCTACTAAGCTGAGTTTCTTTCTCCTCTGTGCCTAAAGTCACCTTCCTAATCCACGCCTCTCCGTTTCAGCCTCTGAGCTGCCGAGTAATTTTGCGAAAAGTGCCGTTGTTACGTCCTGGAGACTCCACGGTCCCCTTTTTCTTGCGACACGATGCGCCAACGCATAACAAACCCTTTTTTTGTAAATAATGAAAAGCAATAAATAACTCGAACAAGTCTCCTATCGTTTAAAAACTTAGACTCCAGACGATAAGAGAGCAAACGGAAATCGCATCGGCGCCCAAAAAGATAAACCGCGCCTGGTAATAACCCGAAATTTTATGATAACGAGCAAGAAAACTTATTGTTAAACATCCTAAACAAACCAGGATATCTCCGGGCCAGAAAGAACATCGCTCATAAAAATTAAAGCAGTCAAAGCAAATAGAACTCCGACGCCATAAATAATCTATAAAAACATTATTATAAACAAATAGCAAGGAGTCTAGGTGGCGTGATCTAAAACCAACACTCTCTCTTTTCCCTTCTCCGGAAAATCGGACGAACCGATCGAGGCGAGAAATAGTTACCGATTGGCGATCTCCTAAGTTTCCCCAACCAACTAATTAACAAATAGGAACCAGCGGAGCTCAGCCGAGTTTTCCGATTGGAAAAAATTCGATGAGCACTCGCTTAATCAAAAAAGTATATAAGACGAAACTCTCGGGGCTGGAGTCAGAAAAACTGCTGATTTCCCCGGAAGTGCCGCAGCGACTTCACGACGAGTGAGTTAAGTGCGCAAAAGGTTAAGTGTAAAGAAAGAAGGAGAACAAGCCGACCGAGTCACAAGCCATCCACGCCAGCTCCAGCCGCACCGCTTCAAAGCGACCCGCCACCGATCACCCAGCAGCTAAGCGGCACGGAACTACGAGACGCAACAGTACCTAAGCGAGATCATCCAAGTAGTAAATTCCCATCATTATATATATATATAAATATATATATATATATTGGTGGAATAAACTTTAACATCCCCGTCGTTACACGATTCCAGGAGTTGCCGGTAGGGACACAGCGCTTGACTCGTGTGTCTTTGATGTTGCTGTTCAATCAATGTGCACAGATGAATACGACATTCTATTTTCTATTTTCTCGTTTTTCTTTTCGAAATAAATTTTCTCGTCCTCTGACTAGAGTATTGGAGTCATCCAGTAGCAACATACATACAGTAGTAATTGTAGTAGTAATTGTTTATTCTCTGTACATAAGGTCGAATAACCGCCTGCGCTAAGAATTATTTAGATCTAACACTGAAATAAACAAAGTCGCGTCCTAAAATGGTCAATTATTCTCCGAATAAAATTGTTGACATAATTTTGATTCTTGGAAAATGTAGGAGTAATGCACGTGCCGCAGCAAGACTGTACGCTGCACGCTTTCCGAATAGGAGACATCCTGACCATGTGACCATAAGAAATTTAACAGCCAGAGCTTGTCGAGGACATTTTACTCGCCGACGCAGGCGTCGCCCAAACGATGAAAATGATGCTCGCGTTGTAGCTATTCTCGCCGCTGTTCATATTGACCCTCACATTAGCAGTCGTCAAATCAAAAGAGAAATTGGTATACCAAGAAGAACAGCATTGAGAATTCTACGGGCTCTTGGATATCATGCCTACCACATAGTATTGGTCCAAGAGTTGAGAGAAATCCACTTCCAAATGCGAATCGAATTTTGCTATTGGGCATTAGATATGATCCAGAATGATGCAGAATTTTTCAACTATGTGCTCTTTTCAGATGAGACCAAGTTTTGTAGCAATGATAAATTGAATAGGCATAACTGCCATTATTGGTTATACCAGAATCCACATTGGTACAGGGCTGTAGATCATCAACATTGCTGGAGCCCGATGGTGTGGTGTGGGATCATCAATGGCTATTTAATTGGACCATCCTTTTTGGAAGAAAATGTTAATAGACACAGCTACTTGGAATTGTTGAGAGACCGCTTATCAAAACTACTACAAGATGTTGATTTGAAAACAAGGCGAAGAATGTGGTTCCAGCAGGATGGTGCTAGACCCTATTTTGCACGAATCGTAACAGAATTTTTGAACACCCACTACACCGGAAGATGGATCGGACAAGGTGGTCCAGTTAACTGGCCTTCAATCTCGCCTGACCTTACACCCTAATTTTTATTTATGGGGCTACTTGAAAAATGTCGTATATGAACGAAGACCCACAACTAAGGAGGACTTGAAAGAACGCATTCGTCAGACCTGCGCTGCCATTCCTAGACAAACTTTACTCAACACTCGAAGCCATTTCCAAAGACGTTTAAATTTATGCCTACAAGCAAACGGACGCAACTTCGAACATTTGATTCGTGAGTGAATGACCCCATCGTGAGAAGCAAGGGGACTCACGTTAAGCAAGCACCCCATCGTGAGAGGCAAGGGAACTCACGTTAAGCAAGCACCCCATCGTGAGAGGCAAGGGGACTCACGTTAAACAAGCACCCCAAAGAAAATAGTCAGACAGTAAGTTTTTGTCAGGATTACCCCTGGCAGCATCGTTCAAAACACCAACACACGGGTTGGTACGACCCAAACGTGCAGTTTATGGTGCGGCGAACGTACCCGCAATTTGGCAACGCCGTATGGAAACTGATCTACGAGACCTGCCCGATGTTTTGAACTTCTTTGATGACATACTTGTGTTTGCAGAAGAGTTCGAGAACCTGTTGTCGGCTCTGGACGCAACTCTGGAACGGATCAGAGCTCACGGTCTTAAGCTAAACCGAAGGAAGTGCGTGTTTACAACATCGTCGGTGGAGTTTCTGGGACACAAAATAGATGCCAGCGGCATACACAGTCGGATAAACATGTTGCAGCCATCAGAGCCGCACCTAAGCCGTCTACCCGCGAGGAGTTACAATTGTTTTTGGGCAAAGCTACCTACTACAATCTGTCTAACAAGAGCGTGTACGGCAAAAATTTTTCTAGGAAACCGTTAGAGCGGTTGTGTAAACACGAGCAGATAGCGAGACCCTCCCACCGTTTCGCTTTGTATAAAGAAATTTAGTTTCGTTCGATCTTTGTCGGAGAAGAACGTTTTTCACAATGAGTGCCGCGTAAAAATCACGTTACGAAGCCGTGTTCTTGTGTTCTCATCCGAAAGGGCCAAAAATGTCATACGCAGCGGCTGCTAAATACACAGGCCTGTATTAATCTCATGGGCACTTCTGGGCTATAGCCAGGGGCCCGAGCAAAATACAGTAGATTCTCGTTATATGACACCCCTCGAAGCTGTAGGAACGGAAAATTTTCGGAAATTGCGCTTTGATCGATGCGGCGCTGCGGCTGCTCTACTCTGCCGCTAGACCGTTGCGGCAGACTAAAGCCGCCGCTTTGTATGACGTCACGCAGACAGACATGGTAGAGTAACTTGTGTGTGCGTGAAAGTACGCGAATAGTTCGGCCGTCGTTTGATATCCTCTTAAACGCGCGTGTGACTGAAACGCCTCGTAAGACTGTAGCCTTCTAATGTTTACGTGAAAAAATGGAAAATGCACGTACTCTTGCGATTCTTGCTGGTCCCAATTCGAACCCAGCTAGTGGTTATCAGAAACGTAAGAAACAAAAAGAAAAAACTAAAAAACTTCAAGCAACATTGAAGCATATTCCTACTTTAGATAAATTATTTGTCCGTAAATCCACAAGTGAAAGTGATGGAATCGAGCAGCGTAAATGTGAAATAAAATCTCAACCGATAAATAAATCTGTATCTGCAATAAATGAGGAACCTGAATGTGAAATACAATCTCTCTCAATAAATAATGATATGGATGAAGACAATTCTACTTCTCCCAGAAGTGATCTTGACTTAGATTACTGTTCAGATCCAGCTAAATGGAAAGAGTTGAATGATAAAAAAATAGATTTTCTAATTAGAACTTTACCATTACTTCCAGTACAAGAATTTTTTAAACTGAATATTTCTAACTCAAAAAATGTGTACACAGTCAAGGTTAAAACTAAGAAGAAAAATAAAGATATTGATAACGAAAATCAGAAGTGTAAAAGCTTTAATCGATTTATTTCTGAGAATCTGTTTTACACAAAAATAAAGTCAAGCCCTGATCAGCAAGTTTGTCGGGAATGGTTATAATGATACTAATGCGGTTTAGCCCAAAAAACATTTTTGAATATATTAAATATATTCTCACCAACTGTTTTTCAGGAACACGATAAAATCGAAAGGAAGTAATGTGTGGAAATATTTTGAAAAAGTCGACAAAGATAGCGCAAAATGCCAAAAATGCTTCAAGATCATCGGGAATAATAGAAACACCACTAATCTGAAAAATCATCTCAGTAGTAAACATCTCTTATTATTGTCGCCAAACAAAAGAAAATTAGATAGTCTAGATTCTCTAGATTTACAATTTTCAAGTAATGAAAAAAAGGAGATTGCGAATCCAAAGGTATTCTAAAGCTATATTTTATTAAAAGTTTGTAAGTTTCTTGGAAACCCAATTGCCAGTTTCAATAAATATTATCAAATTTTAACAAATAAATTGTAAAACAAACTGACATATCAGGCTATCCGAAAAAGATTTTCGGGATCTTTTGTTAGTTACGAAAGTTGCTTGTTTCAATATCTACAACTCCTATATTTTATACTTTATTCGTATATTTGAATTCCAGAAACAATTAAAGACAGAAGAAAGAAAGAGTATCATAACTCATTTCAGGAGAATAGATTCAATGAAAGGTAAATTATTTTTGCCTGAGAAAAAATGATCATTCATTCCGATCTAATTATTTTATTTTTTTCTCATCACAGAAGGTGAATCTGGTGCCACACGATTAACAGAAAAGATCATGTACATGATCGTAACTGATCATCAGCCCCTTTCAATGATCGAATCCAAGGATTTTTCAGAATTAATGAAATTCTTAGTGCCGCATTACAAGTTGCCTTCTCGTCAAACAATTACCCGCCTGATCGACGCAAAATATAGCGATATGAAGATTGCAGTAAAGAAACAACTTGCATTAGCTCCATCCCATGCCATTACGTGTGATATTTGGACTGATAGTAAAATGCAAAGTTATCTTGACGTAATGGATCACTATTTAACACCAGCTTTTGTTTTGAACCACATCACATTGGGAACCATACCACTGACCTCCAACCATACTGGAGATCTAATCAAAGAAAAACTGAGAGAAATCCTGTCGGCGTTCGATATTGACTTGGAAAAAGTAATATGTGTTGCGAGCGATAGTGCGGGAAATATAAAAAAGAGTATTCTACAGTAAGTTGGCAGCGAAAAACACGTACCTTGCGTCGCGCACATCCTGTCGCATATCGTGCTCGATGCACTGCAGTCATTAACATATATAAACGACATTCTATCTCAAGTGCGAAGTATTGTCAAAAAAATAAAAAACAGCGTCAACGCGAGCGACGAATTGAAAAAACTGCAAACGCAGAATGGCTTAAGCGAGGGGCAGTGTTTACGATTTCTCTTAGACATGAAAGTCCGATGAAATTCCACGTATATTATGGCTGCCAGGTACATCGAGCTGAAAGACTATGCATACACAGTTTTGCTAAAATGCCCCGATGCTCCTGACCCATTTTCTTAGGATCAACTTCAAGTTCTAGAAGATCTAGTATTAATATTCAAACCAATTCAGAACGTGATTACAGAAATTAGTGGAGATTTATACTCGACAGGTAGCATTGTCATCCCGATAATTCGTGGCCTGAAGCTCTGCATAAGCAAATTGAAACCGAGCACTAAAGTGGCCAAGGATTTAATGCTTCGCATCAGTGAAGCTTTGGAAAAAACGGTTTAAAGACGTGGAATCAAATCAAGTACTCGCAGTTGCTACCATACTTGATCCTCGATTCAAAAAGCTGGCTTTCGAGTCATATTTGAAATGTGCTGATGCAATAAATAAAGTTGATCGTCGCATAAACGCTGCATCAAAAGAAGAAAAATCAAACTGCAGAAAACTGCAGGCCGATAAAAAAATGATGAGAATAACAATATATGGAGCTTTCACGATCACCAAAACGAAGCACAAGCGTCTGGTCACAAGTTTAAGTCAAATAATGAAATGCATTTCGAGCTGCAACAGTACATCAATCAGCCTCGAAAAAATAATCCTCTCAGGTATTGGAAAATGGTACAAACTGCATTTCCAACTCTCTCAAAAATCGCCATATTTTATGCAAACGCAGTCGCATCATCGGTGCCATGCAAACGTCTTTTTTCAGAGGCTGGAACTGTTTTTACTGATAAACGTAACAGATTGACTGGTGAGAGAATTAATATTTTGCTTTTTCTTTCATCTTTGCCTAAAGAGATGTGGGAAAGTGGGCCTTGAATTATTTTTAAATGTTTGTTTTCTTTTTGTAAAATATTTCTTAAATGCTACTTTTAACAATCTTCTGTTTTAACTATCTTTCTGTACTGCATTTATATATCTTTTTGTATCTGTCAAAAGAAGTGATGTTTTGTCTTGATTTTTTTAAATGTATTCTTTATATAAATACGCAACTTAGTAAAGAGTCGAATTTTGCAATTTGGTCCTTAAAAAGTTCTAAAAAATTAAACTACATGAAAGCAGTTTTTTAATGCACTTTCAGCAAAAGTGCAGTTTGACTCTTGTCGACTCTTAATATTTTTACAACATTAATATTTTTAATGTTTTTGTTTAAATATATTTTGTTTTTTTTTCATTCATTAATACTATGTTTCTCCATTTGTATTTTTATTTGTCAAAATAAAACGTATAAGATCACATCTACAATTTCTCACCACGCATATAATTTCCATCTTCGTTGAGTCAATAAACATATTTGAAATAAAACTAATGGGTATACACGCATGCTGCATGTCTACGCTATAATGGTTCAGGTGATATATGTATAATTATATCTAATAATAATTATATTTTTTCATTCACTTTGTGACTTGCATTACCTAATAATTATTTTCATTTATGTTTTAGGTACGAAAGAACATAACGCAAAGCGACTTTTATTTTAAATATTTTGGTATTTTCTAATAAATAAAATATTTAAAATAATTTTTTTTTTGTCTTTACTTGATTTAAAAAGAAAACGATTACTCGATTATTTTCCGATTAATTTCCAAATAATCGATCTAAGACAATCAATTATTTGAAAAATCGAATTGTTTAGAAATCGATTATTTTTTCACAATCGGCCATCTCTATCGGTACTTGATACTTTTTTAGTATCGAGTACTTAGCTTTCGATACTGATTGTGAGTACTTTGATACTCGACACTTTTTATTGGGTATTTTTACTCATAAAATACTTTGAAAATAAGTATTTGAGTACTCACATTAATGAGTACTTACACATTTTTAGCATTAATACTTTTATGCCTTACTCATTTGTGCAGGCCTTACAAAATTTCCTTATTTCGCGATTCCATAGTATCAATGATTTAATTTACTTTAATTCTTGCCCTGATTGATGCCAATTGTGTGCGTCGTCTAGCTTTCCCGTCAATGTCATTTCATTTCAATCAGCCGGCCGGCATGCGCATAGCATTTGTTTGATATACGTTTTCAAAGAAATGCTGCCAATTAAAAGTGATGTGTAAAAAAATTTTGAAAACCGAGGTTCTTCAAGAACGAGGTAAAGTTAAGCGCAAGAGAGGCTTTCCCGCGCTCTCCTACAGTTGAGTGCCTTTTGTGCTTTTTCGGTAGTGTTTTCGTGCTTTTCTCGTTGCCCTCTCCCCCCTAGCAAGGTCCTTTGTCGCTCCCGAGAGTGGCTCAGTACTGTTTTTCCAGGTTTTCCGGTGTTTTCGCGTGTGAGACACGATCCTGTCCTCCTCTAACCTCTCAAGTGGCTTACGGCCGAATGGCGGGCTCCCGCCCTCTCCGGCCTACGAGAAAATAGGCAACGATTTGCGTCTATTCCTCATGGATCATTCGTCTGCGAAACCGAGGTCGGTTTCTCCGTCCTGGGGGATGAAAATTGACACGTCAAACTGTAGCTTGAAACGGCCCCATCCGTCTACGGACGAGGAGGCTGTCCGGAGTACAAAAACGATCACAGCAAAGAGTAGGAAAAGCACAAGGAAGATGGCTTCTGACTCGTCGTCGCCATCGGTTCCGGCTAGTGATCTTGTCGTTCAAAATAAAGAAGGCGGTGAGGAATCTCCACCCCCTCTACCTATGGGTTCGCCTAACGAAGAGGGCCCCCGTCGGGTTTCGACGCCGGCTCCTCATTTAACACAGGCCGGGGCATCTTCTATCACGGTAAGAGATAACTTGCCACAAAAATACGGGGCTTTCACTCAGGCTCCCTATGTTGTTCACATTCGTGTTCAAACGGCCCCTGATGCGAGGAAAAGAAAGATCTCACTTCTCACGATATCCAAGAAACTCACGTCAGGTAACCTGAAATTCACAAGCATCCACAGGTATGGCCGTAATACGTGAAAGGCAGTTTTCCCGTCAAAAGCAACAGCTAATGTCTCTTTGACAAACAAGTACGTGAAGGACGCGAAAATGAGTGCTTTCATCCCCAGATACAAACTCAGCAGGAAGATTCTAGCAAGAAAAATCCCTCTGGATATGTCCCTGGAAGATTTAAAACAGATCATTGAAGATGAGAACTCCAACGTAATGCTGCTGAAACTTTTCCGACTGCGGAGACGTGATAGATCCACGAAGGAGTGGGTCGATTCCGAGACGGTGTGCTTGGAACTGGCAGGTAAATCAATTCCAGAGTCTCTTGTAATTCTTCGCACAGTCAATCCGGTTCAACCGTATGTCCCGGCGGTCCGGATGTGTTTCAACTGTGGCCGCTTTGGTTACCTGAGTAAGTTCTGTGAGAATGATTTCCGATGCCTGACATGTGCGGGCAACCACAAAAGTAGCAGGGATAACCCATGCTCCAATGAGAAGTCATGTGTCAACTGCAAGGGAACACACGCGGCCATAGACCAGTCTTGCCCAGTGTTTAAACGCCAGGTAGAAATCTCCAGAGTAATGGCATTTGATAATCTTCCTTTCTTCGAGGCCCGGTCAGTGGTCCTCCGAAGTGAGGGAAGTGGAAGTACTCCCGTTCCGGTAAAGACACTGAAAAATTTTCCCCCCTTCCCAGCCGCGGTGGGGTTACGCTAGTAAATTCACCTGTTGCTTCTGGATCAGCCAGCTCGTCGGCGTGGAGGTGGCCGCCCGGACCCCGCTTTTGTGGGGAGGAGAAACAAGTGCTCAAGCTGGTGGACCAAATAATGAGAGCGGACAATATTGACACCCTGCTTAACCGTTTTAGTGCCAGGGGTTTTTAAAAATCCGTGTCGGATTGTGCCATGAAGCGCGATAGCGCTTCCTTCATTTATCTGCGAGTAATGCCGATCGACGCGGTCGCGCTGCTCCTTTTTTTCGTCAAAAAATGCCACGCGGCGCGTTCGCGCTTCATATTTTTTAATAATTACGAGAGGGAAGTCTGACAGACTCGCGACAAGGTACACTCCAAACCGAGAGCGTTGCTAACTGCCGATCGCGATCGAACATCGCGATACAGTTTCTTACAGCACGCGAACAGCGCGATCGCGCTGCGTGGCACTAAAACGGTTAAGCGTATAAGTAACACTCTTGACTTACACTCTAAACTAACAAAAAATTGAAAACTAGTTAAGTAATAATAATGGCTAATCAAAGGATAAAGATTAAGCACGACCCATTTGGCCTTGTCCATTGGAATGCAAAATCTGTTTTACCAAAGTTTGCTAAACTAGCTCACTACTGCATGTTTTACAACTTTATTTTAATTTCAGAAACGTGGCTCACTCTTGCAAACTCCTTTATTGTAAAAGGATTTGACACGGTGAAAGAAGACAAGATCGGACGCCCGAAAGAAGAAGTCCTGATACTGGTCAACCGGTCGATTAAGTATCGTCAAGTTTCCGGTGTATACAATTGCAGAAGTAAGATTGAAGCTTGTGCGGTAGAGGTTTTCTTGCGAGGTAAACCGTTGGTCTTGGTGGCGTGCTACCGCCCTCCTGGTTCGGAAGCCTTGCGGGTTAAGAAATGGCAAAGGTTTTTGTCACAGTTCGGCACAAAAAAGGTTCTGTTTGGAGGAGATTTCAATGCTCATCATAGAGGCTGGGGTTTCCCTCGCACGTGTCCGGTGGGGGATGCCCTGTAAGAAGCGGTGCAGGACTCGGACCTGGTTTTGTTGAATGATGGCTCTCCCACTTACTTCAGTGATTCTTATCGCTCGTACTCGGTTTTGGATTTGACTTTTGTTCACAGCTCAATGGCTCCTCGGTTGTCGTGGAAAGTGTGTAGTGACTCGTGGAGTAGCGACCACTTCTCGGTCCTCGTGTGTTCTGAGCTCCGCCCGGACACTCCGCTGCCGGTTAGACGGTCCGTCAGGTTGCACTCTGTTCAAACGGACTGAGAAACCTTTGTAAGCTCCGTCGACGCCGGAGTCAGAGTTCTGTTGTCCTCAATTGACGACGTGGAGGTGTACTATAATACTTTTGTCGGGTTGGTGACGAACGCTTTGACGTCGGCGTCCCCGGGCAAGTTTTGCCCCAGGGGAGATCGTCCCCCTGTGTACCGTCCGCCCTGTCTGTGGTGGTCACCGAAGTGCGACAGATCTCTCCGCCTGCACAGAGCGGCGTTAGCACGTTTCAAGCTCTCGGGTCTGCGTGAGGAATTCTTTAAGTACAAACGTCAGGTTGCTCAAACTCGAATAGATCTTCGTAAGATCAAACAAGATAGCTTTCAGAAATTCTGCTCCAGTCTCCGGAAAGATTCCAACCCAACTTACGTGCGGAGTGTTATGAAAGGCTTCGAGTATCGCTGGAACCGCACGGAGTCAGACAAGACTTACACGGATGACAAGGTTGATCGTGTTCGTTCTCAGGTGGACTCCTTGTGTCCACCGTGGGTTCCCACCCCCTCCCCTCCTTTGAGTATGAGTGTGTCGACTCTTTTCTAGACGAACCTTTCTCCCTGTTGGAGCTTGACGTGGCTCTGGACGGAGTCAACGTCAGGTCCAGTCCTGGCCTTGATAGTGTGGATTATTTAGTCTTGAAGAAACTACCGCCGTTAGGCAGGGTCGCACTCTTAAACTTTTACAATGCCGTCTTTCGTTCCGGGTCCTTTCCAACGGAGTGGCGTAAGTTTCTTTTCTTTATCCCAAAGTCAGATGGAGTGAAATTCCGTCCGATATCTCTGGCTTCCTGCCTCTGTAAAACCATAAAAAGAATGGTTGCTAATCGTCTTGACTGGTAACTGGAGTTCCACCACAAACTTCCTGGTTCTCAGTTCGGCTTTCGCAAACAACGGTCTTGTGTTGACAATCTCACTCTCCTGTATGGAGAAGTAGTTAAGAGTCTTCAAGAGGATAAAGCAGTCTCAGCGGCGTTTCTGGACGTCTAGTCCGCTTACGATAATGTGTTGGCGGACGTTCTTGTCGACAGGGTAGTCGCTCTGGGGATCCCTCCCCAAACAGCTAGGTTCGTCTACAACTTGGTCTCGAAGCGTCAAGTGACCTGCCGTTTTGGAAACTTAGAGGAGATTAGGTGAGTTTACAGGAGCCTCCCGCAGAGATGTGTCCTCAGTCCTTTCCTCTACACTGTTTACGTGATGGAACTGGATCGGGTCTGCTCCCCTGGCTGTAAAGTGTTACAATATGTAGATGATGTCTGCCTTTACACGTCTACGGCAGTGGTAGATGAGGGTCTGTCGATACTTGAGAAGTCGGTTGGAAACGTCATCACGGCCTTGGACCCGCTGGGCCTAGATCTCTCAGCTACGAAAACTCAACTGTGCGTTTTCAGTCGAAAGGACAAAAAGGTAATGGAACCCGTCCATACAGGTGGTAGACTTTCGCACAGGCGCCGGGCTTTGTGGATCACAGTGCAGGAAGTTAGAGTGGTCTCAACGCCTAGAGTTAGGTTCCTCGAAATGACATTTCAGTCGGATTTAAGTTGGAAACATCATGTGTTGGGTGTGGAGAGACGTTGTGCTAACTCCCTGCGGACGCTTAAGTGCCTTGGGCGAACGTGGTGGAGCGGTGATCCCCGCTTAATGTTGGGTCTGTACAGGGCCCTGATCCGATCCAGGCTAAAGTATGGAAGGTTCCTCCTTCAGGGTCTCTCACGTAGTCTGGGTTCTAAACTGGATAAACTACAGATGCGGGCTCTGAGGGTCGTTATAGGTTATAGGACGTCCACCCCTTTAAATGTGATCCTGGGAGAGGCTCGTGAGCCCCCTCTTTTTGTACGTTTTCGCTTCTTAACTTCTTGTCGCGAACGGCCACCATGACAGGCCATCCGTTGTGGGGTCTGTTGAGTAGTATTCAGTCGTCAGGACCGGGGTCATCCGGCACTAACCGAGTGGACTCCTTCCCCCTCGTGAGGGCCTTTGACGAGGTGGGCCGGTGGGCTCGCTCCTTATTTTTGTCAGATGTTCCTGTCTCAGGGCTGCTAGCGAGTCACTTTTTCCCCTTTTTGTCACTTTTTTTTTAAGAGGTCACTTTTAGTCACTTTTTTCAAATTTGGTCACTTTTTCCCTTTTTTGTCATTCATAAGCTGAAAATATGTTATAAATAATTTACCTACAGGTGCGAATCTCTCAGTTAGAGTTAAAAATCATATATATATAATCACATATGTTAATAATACGCGCGTGAACTCCATCATTTGTTCTGTTCTTTTTCCATTGTCTTTTCGCTGTTTTTTCAAGAAGACTGCGCGACTTACGCGACCACCGCCGTCGCAGCAAACAGTGCGATCGGCCAGAGCGTCGCGCATCTGATTGGTCGATTCCAGCGACTGAACCATATATGTATACATAACATACAAGCATACAAAATATCTAAATCGCGTAGCGGCGAGCAGAGATTGTATTGTGTTTTGGCCGAAGATTTGTGTGTATATCATATTTTAAAAATAACGGGTGACAGTTACAGTGTAAAAAGTGTTCAAGCAGTGATACTTCGTATGGTAAGTAAGCCGTGAAAAAATCATAAAAAATACATGATGTCTTGAACTTGCGGTTATGTATAACCTCAAAAGCAAACTGTTATAAATTATAAAGATACAGTTTTTTGGCTTTAGTGAAATACTGGTTGATCTGATATATTCGTAAATTGTTTTGAAGGTTCCGATCCTTCTTTCGTCGATCGGATGAGCAACAAAGATGTAGTTTGCCAGTGCAGAGCAACTGCAACTTGGAAAAATGTATTATTACGCTACGTGAAGTAAGTGAAAGAAAGTCACTTTTTCTTAACAAATACATATGTATTTTGCCTAAAATTATGTGCATGAGATTTCACTTTTGAAGCGTAAATTATAGCATGAAATTTCGCTTTAGAAGCGCTTTGCTTATTTTGCATGAATAAAATACTGCACCCAGAAAAATGCTTTTGCGACAAAATGTTGACATTAACAAATTGTTTTTTCTATATAACAATTTAATTTGTGTCTTTAACAAAATATGTGTTATGGCAACAAAGCTATTTTTTTCCTCGGTGTGTTTTCTCTAATTCGTTACTAAGCTTACAAGAATGCGGGTTTGAGTAATGAATTATTTCTGATAATTTGATCGATTAAAAAATAAGAATTTTGTTTTACTTTTTTTAAAGATAACCCAAAAACACACTAAAATGAGGAAATGCTTAGTGAAAGACACTTGGTTCAGGAAGACTGACTCAAATGGTAGAAAAGTGTCTGAATATGCAACCAAAGAGGATAAACATTCAATTTTTTGTAAAGTTTGTGCAACTGTTATAAATTGCTCTAAAAGATTTCAAGCAATTGAACAGCATTCCCAAAAGCGGAAACACCAAAACAATGCAAATTTGAAATTAAATCCTCTGCAGCTTCATCTTGAAGCGAGAACTTCTGCTGCAACAGTTCCCAATAATAAAGAGCAAAGCAATACGAAACGAATTGTGAATGTTTATTCAATGAAAGACGAAGCTATTAGGGCCAAACTTATATGGGCCATGAATGTTGTAGCTCAAAACAATTCAAGCTCATCCTGCAATAACATTACAAATGTGTTTGAGGCTATGTTTACACAAATACCTGCAAATTTCAGTATAAGTCGTGCAAAAGTTACTTATTACATTAATGAAGCTTTGGGGCCTCTTTCTTCAGACAGGAACTCTTGGATGACATACTGAAAGAAAATGCCTTTTACTCAGTAGAGTTTGATGAAACCACATCTAGCGGAGGAAACAAAGAATGCCAGATTTCGATAAGGTAAAAATTACACTATATATATTTCAAATACTTAATTTTTATTTTTGTGTATATTAAATAGCTTCTTTTCTTTAGGTATTTGTTGTGCGCCAATTTTTGTATTGAAAGATAAATTAAAATGAGGCCATTGAGCAATGTGATGAGACATCACTGTCATTGCTCAATGACCTAGTTAGGTAGCAGGAAGGCAGCAGTTCTAGGAATAACTGCTGGTTGCCACAGGGCGCGACACACCGCCGCATTGTGTGAAGTGCAAACGCAGCATGTGTCGACACCGGCACCGGTAACTAGCACGGCCGTTGCTAGGACCGGTGGGCCTGCTGAATCAGCGCGATCGATTACTATAAATCGATCGCGTGGATGAAGCAGAAAGAGAGACCGTGTTAGGACTGCTAGCTCATTGTGTGGCTCCGCAAGCCGAAGAGTTTACTGCAGTAAAGCATAGCCGTGTAAGGAACATTGTAAAGATCAGGAGCAATAAAGGATAAATTCAGTAAGTTCAAGAGTAGAACTTAATCTCTTATCACCCAACCACCTCGACATCCAACATATTGGTCTTTCACGGAAAATGCTTCGGTGTCAAGCTTTCTTGAGAGCTTCTTTATAGGACATGGGACCGCAAAAATACTTCATGAACAAATACTGAAAGCCATCGATAATGCAAATTTACCTTTGTCGCGAATGTTGATGGTGGGATCTGATGGAGCTGTAGTAAACCAAAAAGTTTTTCGACTACTTAATGCCGACATTATGGCTGATCCAGGTCGAGATAGCAAGAAAAGTCTACTGAACATAGGAACCTGCAATTTACACATTACGCACAATGCGTTTGAAAAAGGACTTTCTAAATTTGGCAAGAAAGCTGAAGATCTATTCATTAATCTCTATTATTATTTTAATGGTTATCCCAGCCGAAAAGAAGACTACCGAAAAAGTCAAATCGAAATGTATGTTTCGATACATGCACTTATCAAGCATGTGCCGTCTCGGTGGTTAACTTTGGGACCAGTCGCAGAAAGAGTGGCCGAACAGTACCCGGCTTTATTGCATTTTTTTGAAACAACAAAAAAATCTTCAAAGAAATTAAACGAAAACGACAGAGTTGTAAAAATCGTAAATGATTTGAAAAATCCTTCTATTGAAGCAGAAGTTTTATTTGTATCCGAAAGTGCTCAGCTGTTTCAAAACTTTTGCAAACTTTTTCAAAAGCAGGCGCCCTTAATTCATATTCTTTATGAAGAAGCTAGAAATTTACTTACAATAATTCTAAATAAAATATGTAAGCTTGAGGCTGTTAAAAATTTTAACAAACTAAAAAATCCGTTTGATATCGAAAACATGCTTCCTACAAAGGATGTTAAATGCTCTGACAAAACTGATGAGGCGCTTAAGAAATTGAGTGAAAGAGATGCGTTGCGGGTCCGTTATAATGTTCAACAGCATTACAAAGCAGCTGCTGAACACCTATTGTCAAAATCTATTTTAAAATTTGAGACAGCTAAACACTTTCGGTTTCTTCAACCTCAACAGTTGAAGAAACCTAAAACAAGTTCTAGTATCGCAAAAATCAATCGAGTCCTTCCATTGGGGATTTCTGAGGCTCATCTCTTAGATGAATGGCTTCTTCTTCAGCTTGAAGATTTGCCAGTTCTTGCTGAACACGAGCGAACAGATCATTACTGGAGAAGGATCTTTGACATAAAAAACGGGATGGGAGAATCAAAATTTCCATTAGTAACGAAAATTGTGAAAGCTAGTTTGAGTCTCGTACACGGTAGTGCTGATGTAGAGAGACGTTTCAGTGATTCTGGTAACCAATTGACAGAAGAAAAAGCCTCAATGTCAATAAAGATACTCAACGCTAGAATGATAATTAAAGATGGGCTGAAAAAATATAATAACAAGCCAGATCGAGTTCTCGTGACGAAACAGCTTATTACAATGAGACGTTCAGCACACATTAAGTACAAAGCTTATTTAGAGGAACAGAAAAAAATGAAATTGAAAAAAAAAGAAAAGAAAACCAGAAAGAGGAAGAAAAGAAAATGCAGGAACAGTTAATGAAAGACCAGATAAAGAAGAGAAATGACATTTTTGTACTTGAGGCTCGATATAAAGAAGCGAAACAGGAAAATGATAACAATATAGAGGCCAGAGAAAAACTACTCGAAGAGGCAGTTATAATAGGCTTAAAAATGCTCTAAAGGAAAATAATCTTCAAAAAATAAAAATTGCTCACGGATTGCTTGAAGGAGCCCAGGCAATGAAAGAGAATTTAAACAATTCTCAGGCTGAGCCACTACGTAAAAAACTAGAGAAGCGTAAAACTACTCTTATAACTAGTTTTTTTAAAAAGACTCGAATTGAGAGTGGTGATACTAACAGTGATACGCATGTACCCGATAATTCTGTCTAGTTGTAATGTGAATGTTTATTTTGTTAGTATAAAATGCTAAGCGTTATTTTATTTTGTTAAAAATGATACTAAAGAAGATGTTTGACGTCGGGCAATACCGCTGAATTTTGAAGACGTCCGCCAACTCTGATGACGTTTTGTTCGTCAATAAAGGAAGCCAAGCTCAACAGTTTGCTTCGTCATGGAATACTGCCCTTTGTTTTTAAAGCGCATAATTCTTCTTTGAAAAACGATTGTTGAGCCATTTTTACCAGATTCAAGTTGGATTTTAATAATGAGATTAAGTAACCCGTTGCTCAATATGGGAAATCAGGATAAGGATATTGAAAGAAAGGATGGAAAAAGTAGGAAAAGTAACTGTGGCGGTCAAAAAGACCACCACCAAAAAATAAAGTTACGTACGGCAGAACGCGCAGTTCGCGCGCCGCCGCTACGTGGCGCATGACCGCGAGTGTCGCGCGGAAGTACCTATTGCCGCGGCGTCTACATATATGGACCCGCTCGGCGCATATCTATCGCCGAACAGTGAGCGGCGCCGAAGCAGAAGACCAGCAGCATTAATCCCGAAGCACCTAGCAACGCTCCAGCGGTCCAGATAACCAGACCAACGCCTCCACAATCCCCAGGGGTACACCTCGGAGCGATCTTCATCTCGGAACCATTTGGAGTGGCAAAACCAGAGGCAGCCAATCAGAAAGCGGAATCCACTGGACCAATAGAAGAATCGTTCCGGCCGTGGATACTCCGACCTCACAACATACCCTCGCCTCGGCGGACGCGGCCTCCTAGAGCCCTGCTGGCACAGTGGGACATCAGGGTCCGGAGATACACGTCGCCTAGAGACAGCCTGGTTCTTCCACCGCTCATATCACCGATACCTTCTCCTCTGCGCCAAAGGATTCACAAGTCGACGCAGACACTTCCCCCACCTCGCGTACATAGAGGGGTGCAGGGGGAACGACTGGTATATAAGGATCAGTCCACGCAGTCGAGCGACAGTGACTGGGAACGATCTCCACGGAAAGCTATCTCCACAGCGGTACAGACCGAGAGGAAAACTACCTCCACAGCAGTACAGACCGAGATCACTGGCGAGGTTATCCCGCAGCGCAAACCGGAGAAGAAGCGGCAACATAGAGAAAGAAGCCGTTCCAGACATCGATCGCCCAGTACGAAGAGAGCTCACTCCCGCAGCAGACGAGATCGATCACGGCATCGCAGAACCCGACGGAGAAATCCGGCACATTTAATTATACAAAACGGCTCTTATCAGAGCCATGTATACGTTGTAAATAACCTGTAAATACCTCGAAATAAAAAACCTAATTTTTGGAACATCAATCTTCACTAAAGAATCACACCTCGGCCGCCATCCTTTTGCTGCTATCACCACTGCTGCTGTCCACTATCGCTGCTGACCTAAACGCACAACCCCACTAAAGTAACCAAAGAAATGAAGAAAAGAGAAGAAGAGAGAGAGGGATACTGGTTATCGGAAAGAGAGGAAATGTGCGGGAAAAGCGTAGCAAGTGCAGCGAGTGCAGTAAGCAGAAGTATGAACAGCCACGTAGGTTCTATGTCGGAAAGAAGCGTGGACAGGTTAAGTGTAAGAGAAATAAACAAAATAAAAGGTATTATTTATGACAAAGAAAAGGAGGAAAAAAGGAAGAACGTAGTAGTGAAAGGGATAACAGAAGAGAAAGAATTAAAATTGATTAAGGAGGACCCGAAGAGATGGGCAAAATTCTTTTTTAAGAATAAATTTTAGAGTATAGGGAATAGATTCACGAAGGAGAAATAGAAGAGAGAGGGTGTGCAAGACAAGATAGGGTAAATCAAACAAAACAAAGATGAGATGATTTGTATGTATGTATGTATGTTGTTTGTAGTATTATGTTGTAAGTTGTATAGTGTATGTGGTAGAGTATATATTTTAAAGAGTAGGATAAAAATGAGAAGAAGAGTAGAGTCTAGACAGAGCAGGAAGGTAATAAAAATAACAGGCGTTCGCAAAAAATTAGATATGTAATAGGATAAGATATATGTAAAAAGAAAATTGTAAGAAAGTTGTAAGAAATGTAACCAAGTCCCCTTCGAAGCCGTGAGGTATGAAGGTATAATAAACTAACTAAGTAACCCGTTGCTCTGTCCTGAAACGAGCATCTAAGATTATTGACAAATCGTAAACAGAAGGTATGGACTTTAATTAGTTTACTCAATAAAAAAAATCTTTCAAATAATTCTTAATTGCCATTTGTAATGACCATGGACGTAACAATCTTCTGTTTTTGTTCCGGCAACTCATCTAAAGAAAAGAGCGGTACACTGGTCTTGACGTTCCTGGTACAACCACTGTGTTCCAGACCACCAGAGATCGGATTTGATTAACGACGAAAGCAAAGACCCTCTTTATACATGATCCGCGGTATTGTGTCTACGTGGTGCCATCCACTTGGTAATGACAACCTATAAATTTCACTAATTCTGTTGGCACTAAAAACGTTCCATCTTTTATCCGTTGCCTTTATTCAGTGTAGCACTATAATAGAGTCCGTCCAATAAAACACGTCTTCTGGTTTGAAGAATATATTGCCCTTAAAATCTTATTTATTAATCTTGCTAACAGTAAGACGCCACACAGTTCAAGTCGTGACAATGTAATCCTTCAGAAGTGCAACACGAGATTTTGAACACAACAATCAAATTAAATGTTGATCCTGTGACTCGGTGAACCAAAGATAAACGCAAGCTCCATATACCTTTTTATTTGCATCTGAGAAGCCATGTACTTGTGTTTTGACTGAGTCCTTACATGCTACGTAACGTGGTATCTTAAAGTTGTAAATCATGTGTAGTTAAGATTGAAGTTGCGACCACGCCGTGTAGACGTCCATTGAAACGGTCTCGTCCCATGCAAGATAGAGTTGCCATACTCTTTGGATAAGCATTTTAGCGACGAGTGTTAGAGGGCCTAAAAGACCTAAAGAATCGAAGATTTTAAACATTGTTGATAACATGCTTGGCTTTGTTACCTTACAAGCATCAGAAACATTAATATTATATTAAAAGCAGTCATCTGCTGGCGTCCACTGTATGCCTAAAGTATACACTTCTTCGTTTGTGTTGACAAAATAAATCGGCTTGCTCAACTCAACGTAATGCATGTCATTTAGCAACTCGAGGTAATTGAATGTTCGTTTTCTAAGTTGTACTCCTCCCTTTTCTAGTACCTTGATGGTTTCATCACGAAGATTCCTCATCCTGGCTTCTGTGTCCGTTTCTGATACTAGATCGTCGACATAAAAGTCATTGATGATTGTTGATAATCCTATCGGATAACTTGATGCTTGTATGTTTGCTAACTCTTGCATTACTCTCACTGCCAGAAATGGCGCAAAGGCTGTACCATATGTTACTGTTTGCAGCTCAAAACTAGCTAGTTCTTCGTTTGGATCACTCCTCCAAATGATAGTTTGCAAAGCTGTTTGCGTCTTGGCAATTTGTACCTGCCGATACATTTGAGCAATATCGGCTGTAATTGCATATTGATGAGTGCGGAACCATAACAGAATTAAAGATCTTGCTGCAAGGTCGGTCCCATCAATATACAGTCGTTTAATGATATTCCTGTGCTGCCCTTGCAGGTACCGTAAAATGTGTGCTGGTGCTTGCTTATCATCAATACGTACCATATGACCTAAAGTTAAGTAGTCAGACATGAATTGTATATATTGTTCCTCTAACCTTAGCTGTTTTTGCAATTTGCGTTCTATGGACAGAAATCTGCTCAGATACGCTGCGAGATTCACCGAAGCTGCGAGCAGCTCACCAGCGAGCTGCTGTAGTCTTGCCTTCTTGACTGGCATCTACACAATGAAGCAGTCACATGCACTTATTGTTGTGATTCTTGTAAAGTGTTGCATGCAGCTTCTTTCTTCAACAGAGAGTGGTATTTCGTCACTGATGTGTTCCATGTCCCAGAATTTAGCTAGCGTTTTATTCATTTGTTGATTAATTGATAGGTTACACACTCTAGACTTTGCAGGACTGCAGTTATACATAATTCCGCCGACGATCCAACCTAGTCGTGTTTTCTGCAACTTGGGTTGAATCTTGCGCTCATAAATTTGTCCCACGCACATTAACTGCCAAAACAATTGAGCGCCTATGAGTAGGTAGGTCAACCTTGCTCGGAATGTGAAATTGAGGATCAGCTAATCTTATGTTACTTGAACTTATTGATGTTTTTGTAAGTTTAAGACAAGTTTTCAGTAATGATGTTCAGCACATAGCATTCAATGTTTCGTGAAAAGACTGTGTGCATTGACCTTATCTGTACGTTAACTATATGACACAAATGTGCTTGTGATTGATTTATTCCGATTACAGCCATGTTAGCTTGTTTTTTAGTTAGATTGAGTTTTGTAGCTCTTCAGTAGTAAAATTAGATTGCGATCCCAAATCTAACAATGCTCTGCATATTTGCATGTTGTTGTGTTTGTCATAAACAGTAACAACCACAGTAGATAATATAACCTGATAATACTTATCTTATGGCGTGATGATTTAACGTGACTACACTGGCCGGACTTGGCGGATTTGCTGTGATTGCAGATGTAGTGTTCTCTTGAGACTTGTTCTCTATGTGAAAAAGCGTTCTCTATTATGCTTTTTACTACAAGTTTGACACGTTGACGACTTGCAGTCCTTAGCTTGATGAGACGTAGATCGCAAGCAGTTGATACATAACCGCTTAGCCCGAACTTCCTTGTTCCTGTCCTTGATTGATAGCTTCAAGAAATTAGAACACTGTACTACGTGATGCTTCTCTTTGCAAAGAGCACACCAAATGCTACTGGAAGTGGCTACATGAACGTTGGACATCTTGCTGACTTTATGTGGATTTGCTGTTGAATCGCTAGCCTTCCTGCTACTGGCTGCAACTGACATTGTTTTACATTTATGTGCAAGAAAATAAGTTGTTTTAATGTAGGCATATCTCCCGATTGAACGTGATCCTCCCAGAGTCTGATGATGCTTGGGTCTAATCTTGAGACAATCAAATAAATGATGAGATCGTCCCAATGATCAGTCGGTCTACTTAGACTTTTCAAAGGCCACAAATGTCGTAATACATCATCAATTGACTTCCTTAATGCTGCATGATTGCCTCGAGCAACTGTAGGCAATTCACACAACGTTCTTATGTATTCTTGTGCTATTATGCGCTTGTCATCATAATGTTGTTTTAATAACTCTAATGCTTCGTGATAATTATCTGACTTGATTTCTAATGACTGAATAACATGCACCGCGTCGCCTTCAAGTGACAAAATTAAATAATGAAATTGTTGTATATTTGTTAACTGCGTACTTCTTCTTTGCTATTATAGCTCTTGCCCCAATATGAGAGGAGCATATGCCAGCCTTCGATTGGTAGAGTATAATTTGTTTCAGACTGTGCTGAAGTGTATTTAGTTATGTTTTTGTCACAAGAAGGGGATGTGCAGTATACTACTACCACGCGATACACGGCCTTCTTTCACAGTGAGCATGCCCATCTGTGTCGGGCTCGTGTTCAAAATGTTGCGACTATGATTGCCTTGTGGGAGGGTAATTAATTCGGGATTACATCCGAATTAATATTTGGAGGCCCGATTTAGTTCGCCGATCAATCGATAAACTCGGTTGAAAGGGGCCGGCCCAGAAAAAAAATCCTAAGAGGTGAGCGGATTCAAACTCGGGACCTCCAGGTTCGCAGTCCCTGCACTCAGGCCGCGAGACCACTGGGCTGGTCTGTTAATTGCATATTTAAATAAATCATAGACTCAAAGATATTATAAGATGGATATCAATCCTCGTAATTGTCACCAAGCTTCGGTATTGCAATCTTCGGAAGATGCACTTGATTGATGTCACAAACATAACCTTTAACCGGGCATATAATTCCGATCCGGTTTCTCATGCACGGATGTCAATAAACTCTCTATTTTGCTGGCAAAGATTGGTTTCAAGATTGAAATAACCTTCTTCAAAATTTATGCATTCCGCTTCTTGTTCGGCCTTGAGCTCTATATTATCTAAATCACCTGCAAGCTCCAGTAACTCATCAATTTGCGTTTGAATCTCATTGAACTGTTTCCAATATGTTGCAAGCTTCTCCTTGCGCTGTTTCATATACGTGATATCTACTGTCTGAGGATCTATCGCCTCTATTGCGTTTCGACGCGTACACTGTGATTTTATCAAAGCTCGTTTGGCTTTAAGTGCCTTCAATACTTGCGCTGACATGACGACTGATATATTGAGAAGAAATAGAGCAGGAAGCTCACTTCGTTAGCCCTTTGCGCTACTGAGATTATGTTGTCTTGTCTTGTTTGAGACTGCTCGAATATGTTCGTATTTGCATCTACATTCGGCTCGAAAGACCAATGTTTAGAATATGGTTGACTCGCTTTATAATGTATACTGCTTTTATTCAAAATAACGATTTTTGTGTACAAAGGTCGTATATAACTGAGATGGTTACGCAAGAAAATACCGAACGGAACTCTAGAAAAAGAAGCAGAGGCGAGCAGACTCGCTATTATTATCAAAGAAGGGAAAAGCAAAGCGCAGCGCCAGGCGCTCAGTGCGCCACCGGTAGCGTAGGATTCGCCTCATAGACACAGGGAAGTGTAAACAGTGCTTTAACCAGCGTGCGAATCCTCAACAAATAAGAACATGATTTAAAAATATGAATTGGCGGTTAGCGAAAAAACGTCTTAACCAGGTATATGTTAAATTTATTAAGTTAGCGAGACTGTTAACAAAATTTAGTTAAAATTGTGTTCAAGTTTGCGAGAAAGTGTTGAACTGACAGAAATTGAGTTCATGGTTATTGTATTTAAATTATTGTCCCATTTTAATAATATTTAATATTTCAGTTACAATAAATATAATTAAAAAACAGAAATAATCCGGATTTAACCGTTTCGTGCCTACATTATTTTCAATTTTTATTCCAAAAACATGCTTTGCTAAAAGTTGACGGAATTTTCGGGAAACAGTCGTCTGGTTAAAAAATAATACCTGCGTAAAATTCGTCACCGAACTAAACGCAAATCAAAGAGATTATTACTGACGTCGATCGATCGATTAATAGAGGTTATAAACGATTCTTGAAATGACACGTAAATACGCAATAAATTATTTGCATGAAAATCAATCGGTCGTAGTGGACATTATTATTAACCAAAGAGAATTCGACGATCGGAATCGCACGCATAAATTAAATAAGAGCAACAACTGATTCGAGTGACCGTCTAATAAATATTGTTGGCCAGCTTGATGTTTTGGCATGTTTAATCGGATACTGAATAATGCACAACCGACTTTTTTTTCGTACATATTGGTTGTCTATTTCCCGCAAAATAAGCCGCACTGTCACGACAACGTGCTTTGAATAACGCAAATCACCAGAATCATTTCCTATCCAATGCATAAAATGCAAATACGTATCATGCGTGCGTGCGTGTGTATATAATTACAATAAAATCTGCTTCTGTAACAATTTTCAATAAATTCCATATATTGCACATATATATTGAATAGAGAAGATATAGTATAGTTGTTGGATCTCATTGTATTGTGGAAGTCTGCTTAAGTTTATTTAGTTTACTTGGTTTTTGTTTACTTCTTTTACATATTTTAAATTTTTTTACATTTTTTACTTCAATTCATGTTTTCTCACAAAAGTAACTTCGATATCTTATAATTCCATAACCATTCAAATTCATATGTTTATTAGACATTTTCGACTTGTTTTTATGTGCTAAAGCCGCTGTACCAGTTTTGGCACTGAATGTCAAAAACACTCTATATACATTGCATAAGAAATTAAAATTCCATTAAAAAAAACATATTATTCATATACGTGTGTGCGATATGAAATAGCTTAACTTAACATCTGTCTGAAGAAAATTTTGAATGCAATTTGCGAGGCATTACTTCATTATTCCATTACGCGTCAATCGATCGAGCGCAGTCTTCCACATATATACCGGGTAGCTCCCTCATGTGCTTAATTAAATATTTATAAAGCGGGATAACGGGGCTGTCTGTGGCTGGACACAAAATCGATAAACGACAATCTGTTCCGCGCGCTCTACTTTCGTCACGGGGAGTACGGATTCTCTCTCTTTACCGATGAATCCTCCTATTATCCCGAAGATCCTGGAGGATCTCAGGAAAGGAATCTCTCTCGGCTGCCGGAGTATTGGCCGACTGATTGGCGAAGACCCGTCCAAATTCACGTTCGAGCATTAACGAACACGTGCTAATCGCGGCAAAATGTACATGTAGACAGAATTGTTATAACGCTTCGCATAGCAAATAAATAGACTAATCTGCTGTCGAAAGTTTCTCTGCACAAATTTTGTTTTCGAAATACAGACAACCTGATATTATTTTGAATTATCGAAGGAAGGCTCTTCCGTAATTAAAACGGATCTCGACATCATCAACACATTGTATTAAAATCTGATACCGAAATACTTAACCGCAGTAATGATCAGTACAGTAATCGTTAAATTAGGATTATCGTCTTAAACTCTTTTAAACTTGTGCGTGTGCGCGCGCGCGCGCGTGTGTGTGTGTAACAGTATCCATCATATAAACAGAAAATGCAAAAATTATAAACATAAACGCGTATTAAATTTGTGAGCTCAGGGACATCCTTCTGTGTTCTCATCGTGTTCATATCAGTGAATTCATCGTGCTGGGATGCCGCCATTGCACCGGTCAATCAATGCCGGCCGATTATGGTGAACAAGGATGTGATTTCCCGGCGGTCTTCGTTGACATGTGTCTCTCCGAGAAGACGAAACGAGAGTCGGTTTTGGACATTGGGGGTGCAGCAGGCAGCAGCACTTCCAACGGTCGGGATTTTCACGCGTTCGCAATATCTTACCATCCCGGACAGCTGCAATAATCCTCCTTGACATTTACGATACCCACGAGAACACGAGATGCAGCAGAAAATGATAGATCTAACTTCCTCGTGGGATTAAACACGGGTCCCTAACGAAATACGTTTTATCATCGGAAATAGAAATAACAGTCCTGATCGAAAAATAAAGATATTGCTTTCACTGTAATAACAGATGGAAAACGACGTAAACACAAGTAATCGAGACCATTGACAACGTTTATTTGCGTCTCTGTTGCTTGCTTTTTACTCAGTCGTACAGTTTTAGAGGAAAACAGAAATTTCAAAAAAATGTTACGAATAAAATATGATATATTGAATAAAATATAGAAGATCGTTAACGCGTTAATAAAATATTCATAGTTGTTAAAAATACACTTATTAAACATGTAACTCCAAAAATTTATGTATTTTCCAATTTATTTGATATATATATCAAACACACACACACACACACATGTATTGAATATTTGTGTCACATATTAACAAGATCCAGATAAAATGCTCATTGCATATTAACAATCGCAAAAGTGACCAGATAAAACAAATGCAAATATTGAATTCATTGTCTGACGCTAGTTATTAGCAAAAAAATATCATTTTTAATTAACATCTCTCGTTATAACATGAGACATGTATGCATTTTAATGAGATTCGTTCGAGAAATAACGGAATGTCGTAACGTGCGACGATAAAACACGTGTATCGAGCAATGATACAACGCAAACATTGCATCTCTGCTCACAATAGAAAATTGTTTCCGCCAAATAAAAAACATTAGCTCGACTCGATTTTGCGGAGCAAAAATTTATAGATCAATTAAAAAGATTTTCCTTGTAAACAACTTTTCCTTGTAAACAAATCGATTGAATTCAATCCGATTTTCTTCGCGAAATAATAACGCCCGCGCTTTCGTGTTACGGGCTCTTTTGATACAACAAAAGCTGCTACAAAGCGGCAGTTTTCATTCTTCCGCGAGACATTTTCGAAACTCTCGATATACTCGAAAATAGTCGCGTAAAAAAATCTCTCCAAGTGTAATTTATCTCTCACAAGCACGTTAAAAATTTGTCTCGCTCTCGAAATATTTCAGGCTCGTTTCTCAAAGCGGCGTCATCGATAACTCGTAAGAGAGAAAGAGAGAGAAGAAGAGAGCATCATGGATCGTAAGCCGCGACAAACGACGCGAAAACGAGCAAAACTATGTCGCGCGCGCGTTCGCCTTATTATCGATTTTCGATAAACATCGTGCCACCCCCTTGCCAGCAGCGTAACACGCTCGAATTGCGCGCAGGGCTCGTGAACATTATTTCCCGGTAAAGCGCACATCCAATTCGCTCAGTGTCGAAAGTCATTTTATCCTGTTTCACTTTTTCTTTATTTTGCTGTGTCGAAAGAATTACGATACGTGATACAAGAGAAAAAGAAGAAAAAGGTAGAACGAGAGAGAAAGAGAGAGAGTCACGGCTTTGCCGACTAGCTGATATTAAAACGCACACACTAACGAACCACCCTGAACACGTGTGTGCGAGGTGGCCGATAAACGAAGAAAAAGAGGGAAAACGAACCATTAACGTTTTCGCATCGCCAGCCGCCACAAAGGGAGCGCACCATTCCCTTGCCCTCGTCCTTCTTCTCTTCACTTTTATATCGCAAGAATTATTCGATTTGCGCGCTCTTCCAGAGTTAATGAAATTGCCCGATCCGCCGTTATTTACTAGTATGTGATATTAATCTTGCGTGTATCCGTTTGAGAGAGCTGGATCGAGATCGCCGCGGGTGTACGCGAACGCATGTCGATGATGTTAGATATTGATACAGTCGCAATTATTGCAAGCTTGACTCGAAGGGATAGATACGAGAGAACTGGATATAGTATATTGCAAAAAACTAAGAGCGCAAAAAGGAACGTTCGTTAAAAGTTAGTTTACTTTGCAAAAATCGCGGTTCAAAAGTAAACTTAAAAGTAAAGAGTATATAACAAAATGAAATTAAATTTAAGTTGCAAGAGCAGAATAATTAAATCACGCAGCAGGAAAAGAAAGAGATCTCTCCACTTTATGCCGTTTTTCATCAATCATTTCATTATCGTTCGTTACTTCTAATCTACGAGCGGAAAAGATTAAACTCCTCTTTTCTTACCAGAGTTTTCCGGAAAAATCTGCCGACAAGTTTCCGGGCTCTTTAAGATACGCCGCCTCTCGTCTTTAACGCAGCCTAATTCCGATTAACGATTGCGCGCGCCTTTATTCATTTTGCATGGAGAGATAACAGGCAGGACGAGCAGATAAAAAATTTCGAAGTTATAACCTTTAGCCGCGTATTTCCATCAACAATTACGGTCTCGCGGCAAAGTACCTGAATCCTCAGTTTTAATCAAGCAACTTTCACGACTCGGCGGGGAAAAAATGTAAAAAACCGACTTATGAACCGAGAAATATCCACTATTGCAGCGCAAGAATGGCGCATACAGTCTCTGCTTCGAAGCGTTTAATATTACGGCAAGAAGCAACTCAAACGGATATTATACTATAGGTATCTAGACACCGCGTCTTAGAAAGCGATTTAATATTATCAATTCTCTATCTTTTTAGAAATACGTTTTTACACTGCACTGTGTGTTGGTCCTATTTGCAGAAATATTGTTCTGGAGATTGTACGTGTAAAAAAAGAAAAATAATTACCGCATATTTATTTGTTTTATGCGTAAAATATATTTCAGTTTTACCACATAATCTTATTACAGTTATCCTATTCAGTTTCAAGCTATTTATAGAGAATAATAATTGTCAGCGAATATATTATATATCTACATATATAATACATATACACACGCACACGTATATTTATAATATTATTTATATAATGGTTTTTGTCATTATATCAAGTCATTATATTAAGTCATGAAAAACTTGACAAATATATGTACAAATATATGTATATAATATATATATATATATATATTTATTCGTAACGACTCAATAAATTTTCATCTTCTCTCTCTCTCTCTCTCTCCTCTTTCCCCCTCCCCCATCCCCCTCCTTCCCTCTCTCTCTCTCTCTCTCTCTCTCTCGACTTAGCGATTTACATTTTTTGACAAATCTTTTTGTAGCTTTTCAAAATAAATGTTTCTCGTTTTAAATCTAAATTGCACGCAGACTGGCGGAAAGATATTTCGCCTACTCGCGCATAGCAATCAGCGTTGATTTATCCAAATACGATTTGCCCGAACGTCGACGACCGCGAGAGATCTAGAATCAATTAATCAAACCGGCGCGCTGACGATGGGTGGAGAAAGGTCACGAAAGATCATTATTGATCGTTAGCGCACGTTTCGCAGGTGCACGATGACTTGGTCAAGCGACAAGAGTGTTCAGCTTTATCATTCAGAATTAAATTTCCTTTTACCGGCCTGTTTATCTAAACTCCCACCTCAGTAGATGATAATACACAATATTCCTTCTGTAGAAAAACTTTCCACATCTTTTACGAGATAATTTAACAAAGCAAATTTATTAACGATTTGCAAAAAGCTGCAGAAAACGCATATATATTTTTCACAAAAATAAATAAATAAATAAATAAATAAATAAATAAATAAATAAATATCGTTCTCCACTGCAGCAAACAATTACAACACACACAAAGCAATTTATTTATTCAATCAGTATATTTTCAATGAATCGTTATATTTTTTTTCGATAAATAATATAGTGTAACTAAACAGATATATTATATATGTATATTATATATTATATAAAATGATTCAAAAGAGTTTTTGACTCAGTTTGTAATGAGGAATAACGCTATGTACTTAGTAGGCGGTCTTTTGTAAACGCCCTGTATATATATACCGAATATAAAACAATAAATACAAAGTACATAATTCTTAAAATAATTCTAATCATTTTAGAGCGGCGTTGCAACTGATGAGATTGCTTATTGAACCATCAGCAATAAACCGATATTTATTCACACGTTTCGGTCCGATGGGACTCTCTTCGATAATACGACGATGTTTACATATTATTGATTCGGTTACGTGCCGTCGCTAAATTTAACGTTCAACGCTAATTGGGAGGGAAGCGTACGTAATCTCGTGGCATATGCAAATCCGCGTCACTGCGCATCGTAGACTAACGGTATCGGTTGTTGTACATAAGCCTCATAGATACATGTCTATACCGTTTACGTGTGTGTACGTGTAAATGTATATGTATATATATACACACATATATATTTGCGTATTTATATATAGAATGTGCCGACTCATTCGGCAAACTCGAACCCGCGAGAGAATCGCGTTTCAGACTGAATACACAGACTAGAAAGATTCATACGTGCAATTAGCGGTATTACCTCCATTTATCCACGCTACTTGCGGAGAAAACGATCCGTTTTCGACGCGCCGAAGCCGCGATTAATAGCTCCGAGGTAACTCGGCGGTTATTAAATATCGATGCTGTGTGTATACGTGGCGCGTACTACTCACCTAGTATGAGAGGAGTCAATCATACGCTATCGTCGTGATTAGGGCAAAGATCATAACTCACCTGAAACAGGAATTATTAAACATTATTAATAGTAACGTCGAGATTACGTAAGAAACGGAATATTACATGTTCATACTTTAACATTTCTATATCTATCTCTTTCTCTCTCTCTCTTTCTCTCGTGATAATTAAACTATTCAGTTTGGCAAGAAGACACAGTTTGTTAATTTGAAAACTACCGTACTTAATATATCAGACATGAAAACGTCACAGAGCAAACAGATGATTTGATATATCATATATTGTTATGAGAAAGAAACAATACCAAAGGATAATTGACTTAAAGTTTTTTTTTTTTAATTCATTACCGAAGACGCAGTTTACGCGGCAACTCTTTCTAGTGAAACAACAGTTATAAGAATTTCGTATAATTTTTATAAAGACGAACACTTTTTTACACGCATTTGTAAAAAGTGTTAAGATGTATTAAAGAGAAAGTTATCGGGGGCGCATCTTGTGCCTTTGCATCGCGGTGTGGTGGAACGAACGCTTGGTAAAGGTCGGAAGATATGCCGCGATGATGTAACCGAGGGAACATAAATGAGCGATATTTTATTGGTACGGACGTCGATACATCTCGAGGATCAGATTCGATATCGAACAAACGCGTAGGGACGCACCGCGGAAGTGTACAGGGCGGTGCGGCGCAGTGACTGGCTGGGATCGTTTCTTTATTTTTATCAGCCGCGCAGCAATTACACGTTTCAGGGCTGTCATCGATAATGCATAGCTTGGTCTGTACGCGGCTTGTTATACGCGTTCGGCATAACGTTCTCGAACGATGTAGCATCCCGCTAGCGCGAGCACAAAATCATACTGCCTTATTCTATTCAACCTTGTTCAATTAACCGGTTTGATCAACCCGCATTCCACAACGATCGCCATATCGTTCAGCGCATAACTGCTAGATTACCAGACAACAATCAAATCGCATTTTATTTTATTTTTTTATCTTTCACGGGTGTATCATCTAGTCGACAAACAAACAAATTAATAATTGCTTAACTCTTATGACGTAATACGAATAATTCATATTTTTTACACTTTCGTGATCCTTATTAGAGTTTCTTTATAAATTAATACAATACAAAATTCTTTATAAATATATCCAACATATATTACATTATGTAATCATCCTTATACGTGTTTGAAAATGTAAATGACCGCCTCACGCGCCTTTGATTATCAATCCATTTCTCACGCGTGCGCACACACAAACAAATCTCAGCAAAACTCCGAAAAATTATTTTACTAAAAAATAGCCGACTGATAGACCGCACCCGCGTTATATGGACTATTAAAGTTACTCGATGCCGGCAATTTTCGCAGAATTTTCTGGAGCAGAATTTTCGCAGCACGCGCAGTCTCGTGTTAAGCGGTCTTGCCACGCCTTGACACGATACCACGTAAATATACGGACAGGATAGCGATCGAAGCGCAATATTCTTGCATAATGCGCTTGATCGAAAGAAAATCGCAGGCTGAGTGCAGTCGAGGCTCTGAGAAACGAATTTTTCCGCAGCATCCGCTTAATGCTAAAATTGGGACGCTCGTTTGAATCACGATGAGAATTACGACACGTTATTGCACACGATCTTCTTTTTTTTTAGTCTCGTTTTTATTCCGATGTAAAAAAAGAATCTATTGGCGTTAAATACAATTTATATAGTAAAATATATACAAAAGCTCATAAATACTTTAATCTTCGAAATAATGTTTTTATACACGTAAATACCGCGCGTTTGATAGAAAATTAACAATCGACAAGAAATTAATAACTGTCACAGGCAATTGCAAAAATCATGATTGTTCAAAGTGCAATGCAACATACGGTTAAAAACGGAAGTGAGTGACATTTTCCAACAATCGTCCATGACAATTCATCAAGCCGTAAATAGCCGGGCAACACTGTAAATCGTCCTAGCGATAATCAAAAACATAACTTTCACTCGTCCGAGCTCTATACAATCGACCGCAGCCGCCGCGCTACCATAAAATACAACGACCGCACGTATTGTTGGTTGTATGTACCGCAAGCTAAACGCAACCTATTTTTTTCGCCCCTTCGGGCATGCGACGGTACAAAGAGTATGTATAATCGAAACGCATTGACCGCCATTTGCATAGCAGTTCGAGTATTTTATGGAAATTGCTATAGTCGAAGCGAGAGAAAAGAGAGAGAGAAAGAGAAGAGAGAGGATAAAATATTTATTATACGAAAGAAGAGAAAAAAAAAAGCAAATTTTATGGCAAAGCAAACCAAATCCTTCGCTTTGGAATTACACACTTTAAACCTCTTCAGTTGCTAAAAAAAACTTTCAAATACTGTTAAAAATATACCAAAGTTAGTGGTATCTTCTCATCATAAAAATATACTTCAATATTTTTGTTATGTTAAAGTTACAATTTTAAAATTGTCATGACCGAATAAAAAACAAATATATCTCGATTCTTGGCGATTTGTTCAACGTATGCATTCGCGGTAGATTGTTTCCCGCTCGTAACATTAAATAAATGTTAAGACGACGATAAAGCAGCAAGCGTACAAAGAGCTTGTGTGAGGCCAGAACTCTCGCATAAAACGTAAACTCGATATAACGTTGGCGGCGACTTGCACGTGCGATGCGTTAAACTATCCACGAGTCGCTCGATTTACGATGTGACGGAAGATCGAAGTTTATACAAGTATCCCGCGTTAAGAAACCATCGCTTTTCCGTGCGCTCGTCTCTTTTTCTCCCGTAGCCTGGAACGCGCGCGCGAGCCGCATCCTATTTGCATAAGTGGATAGAATAATACCGGTAAGCGGTCGATGTATTACGCAAACCGTTGTGGAAACCGGAGTTAAAGTCGTAAGTCGTTTAGACAAGTCGCGAAGAATAAGTCGCGAAAACTGCATCATGCAGCAAAACCGCGCGTTACTATCCGATGTTGTTTTTCGCCAGCGCGAAACAATTCTTGGCACGAATGCATATTTCTGGATACTTCCCGATTTTTTCGGACACATGTCAATGCACGTGAAACATCTCGCAAGAATCGCGCCGGATCTAAAACAAAAAGTGTCATTTACATATATTTATTTCAGAAAAATACAAAAATCTTCACGATTAAACGATATATCAAGAGAACTCTACTGTGTTTACATGTAAGGTTTAACGCGTCATCTTGCTTCTCGTTCACGCACGAAATTAATTTACATCCAAGTTGCATTTATATTCCGCGCAATCGGGAGGACGCAAAAAGATTATGCTCACCGAGTTTCCAACGTTATGCGAAATCTCTCGACAAAATGCACGATGCAAATCAGTGTTTAAGCGCAACGCGTTGCCCGGTGAGAGACATTTCAACGACGGGGATATCTATAGTTTTCAGTTCTCTCATTACGTATTCCACCACCGCCAGCTCGTTTAAACCACCACTACCGACGACGCCGCCGCCGCCGCCGCTGCTGCCGCCACCGCCACATTTCATGGTAGCGGGGCGCGCGCGAAACTTTGCTGCCCGGAAAGTTCAATGAAATTAACTCCGCTTTGCATACGCTTAATAGCCCGTATCGCGGTCGCAATCTGCGAACGTAAGGCCCGGGCCGACGCTCGACTTTGCGATTTTCCGTATGAGCTGCTTTTACCCCTCGCAAGCCGCGAAACTTCCGTCTTCGTGGGGAAGAGCCATATGCGTTTCCGTTCGTCACAATACGCCCGTTTCGACCGCAACGACGATTCATCTTGTATCCGCCTTTGTATCTCTGTCTTTCTTTGGTCTTCCAGTTGGAATTCAATTCTCCAAACGCTTTTTAGTCGAAGCTTTGTGCTTTTATATAATTTTCTTCTCGAGAATATTAATTTCTAACTTTCATATTTATTTTACGTCAACGGCCATATCACGTTGTGTCATATTTTATTTTACACAATAATTGTTCAAGAAAATTAAGTGTAATATAATTTCGTGAAAACTCTCCCACGTCGTCGCGCTGAACAAGATATCTCGCAATAGAAAATTCCATATAAAACGGAATTTACTTTAACGAGACATATATCAGAATAAAAATCTCAACCGAGACAATTTGTCTAGTGGCATTATTGCGTCGCGGATTATTACGAGCACCATTTTACGTCGTGATTCTCTTTCCGCGAACTGATTCGAGAAGACGTATCTCCCCGGAGAGAGAGAAGCTTCCACGAGTGTTCCTCTCCACATCGTTTTTGTCGAGACGGGATTTCGCGTTCTTTATGCGCTGTGTGCTCCGCACTACCACCACCATCGCCGCAACTCTTCTCTCTTTTCTCTAAACCCATTTTACTCCCGTTTTATACTTTTGTCTGTTCCTCACTTGTCGACTACCACACTCGCGTCGTTATGTAGACGTCAGCTTTCGTGCAAGGGAAAACGCTTTTGTAATCTGAATCGAGAGAGCGCGCGTTGACGTTGTGGAGAACGTCGTATAACGTCGTATCCGTTTGGAATCGAGCCATTTGGTGGAATATGTATCCAGGGTGCACCTCGTCATAACGAATATGCATTAAAGCGTGCGTCAGATCGATTGCCGAAAGCGCTCGATATCGAAAATAAACCAGAATATGAAATCGCAAAGGTAAAAAAACCTATTTCGTCTTTCGCTTTTCCATCGCGTCAATAACTCGTGAATTGTAATCGTCAAATAAATAGTCATATAAATTCAATAAAGACATGATAATGTATATCAATATTTTACGTATATTTTGCTTATTTTATTTGAAAACAATTAATGTATAATTTAAAAAACACTTGCTATTGTTTTTAATTACTTTACTATTCTATTTAGATTAAATGTGATTTAGGTAATGAATATTTGTAGTTTACGTGCGATATATACATATACTTAGTAGAAAAATGTTTAAAAAAACATAGACTGATTAGTATTTATTAGGTTGTAATTATTGTATATTATGTCATATCACACGCACACACACAAAGTAATAATAACTGGATAAAAAACTCTGTTTAAATTTGGCTACAAATTAGTCAGAAAGTAGCTTCATTAAATAGATCAGTAAATAACAGCTAATTTTTGCCCAATAAAGACTCTAAATAGTCATTATTCTCTAGGTATAAATTAGAGGAAAGAGCTAATCAATATAAACTAATCAGTAAATAACAATTATGTCTAGCAAAATTCGAAATATTCTTCTAAAAAAATTCAAATTGTATACGGCTTTCTATTTTTATATTTAATTATAAAACAATAATAGACTGATAGGGGAAGAGACTGATATAGGGTAAAAGACCCAATTACTGACATATTAAGCATACAATCCAATTACATTTAATTAAATATAATATATACAAAGTGTATAAAAGTACTGGTACTTCAAAAAATCTCGAAAACAGACATTAAAAAAAAAGTGTTTCAGATAAAAGTTGTAGGATTTTAAAAGATCTATTTACTAGTCTTATCAGTTTGACCTTGAATGACATCACCAAGATTAGGACAAAGTCACCTTAAATTTTTTGAATAGAACACCTTAATTTTTATTGCATATTTTTGTAGCCCTTCTTCAGACTTTTTCAAAGCACTATAATTTAATCCACTTTAAATAAACCGTTTTGATGTTATCGAACTTTTTATGATAAGATGTCTAACCCACAAAGGCAAGATCAAAAGATGATCCAACTAACTAAGACAAGATCGGAAGATAATCCAGCCGATGAAAGCAAGATCAGTCAGCCAATTCAACCAGCAATAGTAAAAATTAACTGAGAAGATGCTTCAATTGCTCACAATTCACTTCTTGACAGTATTCTATTCGATAGTAAAATCCTGAAACGGCATTTCTAATCATTTCATTGATAAGTGCTGGGATAAGTGCTGTTTCATCAAGGATTCAATGTCTTAGATCATTTAAATTCTGAGGCTTCGTATTGTAGACTCGACCTTTCAGAAAGTAATCGAGAGATGTCAAATCCGACGATCGGGCTGGCCACTCAATTGTTTCTTTCCTTCCTATCTATCGATCGAGAAAAACTGTTTCTAAGTAATCGCGAACGTCTCGTTCATAATGAGATGGTGCACCTCGTCTAGTTGGAACCACGTGTTCTTAATTTTTTCACCTACAATCGCGGTTATTGCAGGGACCACTTTATTCCTCAGCATATTCTCATATTTTTGAGCATTTAAATCACTTTCGATAAAAAATGGTCCAATTAAACTATCATTTAGTATACCTGCCCAAACATTTAACTTCTGTAGATATTGGGTGTTATCTTCTCGCATCTAATGAGGGTTCGTATCAGACCAATATCGACTATTATTTATTTAGAGTACCGTTTAGTTGAAACTTTGCCTCATCGAAAAAAACAATTCTAAACGAGAAATCAGGGTCTGTATCTATTCTTGCCATCATGATTTCACAGAATTCAACGCGTCGATCAAAGTCATCATCATTTAACTCATGTATCAGACGAACTCTAAAGAGATGAAATTTGTTTTGTTCAATATTTTATGTGAACAGACATAAGATTTATCTGATTTCTTGAACTACTTTGCAAATCGAAGTGTAAGAATCTTCCACGAAAGATTGCAAAACATGTAACGACTTTTCAAGATTTGTCGCTGACGCTGGTCTTCCAGATTTTGGACGATCTTTGACGGTACCTGTTTCCTCAAACCGTTGTATTGTTTTTTTAACGGTTTGTCGAAATTGCATTATCTTCATTCCGAAAATTTGCATTAAACAGGTCTCTTATGACTTTATAGGACCTTCGTGCATCATTCCAGCCTCTCATCATGAAAAGTGAGATGCGTTCGCGTTTCGAAAGGCGTTGCATAATAAAAAACAATTAATCAAAAAAAAACTAAAGATAGGTGAAAAGAGTGTACAAAAAGAAATAAAAAATACAAAAAAGAGAAACAAAATAAAAAAACTACAAAGACTAAAAAGCAAAGAAAACCTCTAAAGAACACAAATAATCGATTGCTTCGATACACGATAGTATGCAGTGCTATGAGAAGAAACAAAAGAATATTAAAAACAACAGCGACGATAGCCACGCGACTAAGGCGTTAGACTCTGCGACGCTTAGATTGACCGAAGGCAAGATCTCGGATACTATTCCTGGTCGATGCCAATTTTTTCACTTCGAGAGCAGTAGCCTGCGAAGTAAGATGGGCCGCAAAGTGCTAAAAAGATACTTGCTTTTCAACTGATGCACAAGCGTCCTTCACTCATCTTTCGATTCTTAAATTTATTTAAATTTAAATTTATTCATAGAAGTAAAACAGTAAAATTTACAGAAATATCTCAATCGTACGTAGAGATAAGCTTTAAAGTAACAGAAAGTGATGGCGTAACTAAGAAATCTAAATTCATGAAATGATCTTTTTCACACAGTTTTGAAATATTGTGTGTTCACTCAATTTTTCATTTTCCATCGTCCACGCTCATTTCCTGCAGTAATATCGACTCCGACTAAATTCCGAGCGATCCTAAAAAAGAAGACATCACGCTTTCCACAATTTTCCATTCCCGTATCTCACATGTTGATATCGGTGATGTAACCGATAATCTACAAAGTTAAACTCACGCAATATTATCCGCGCGAACAAAAGAAGAAAGCGAAAGCTATCTCAGGTACGCGGGATAAAACTCTCGTGTATAAACCAAAAGCGACAAAGCAAAGAGAGTCAGAAAGAAGTTACAAAAAACACTATAGATAAACCGACGAGTGTATCTGGATGTAGAAATTTGTCCTGTTAAAATCCATTCGAGAATTCATTTCCGACGTCGCCGCGCACTTTCCTCAATAGCCAGCGACTCACATCTTAGTCATCGCAATGTGCCTGCGAAAACCCATGTGGAACTATTTTTAAAATATTTAATATAAAAACTTTGGCGCAGCTGTATCAAAAACTAAAGACAAAGTACACACACACACATTACACATGAGCTGATCATGTACTTTACATATGGAAGTTTAATTTCATAATAAATCAATTAGCACTACAAGAGAGTAGCTCTAATTATGAGAGCTCTTCAAGTAATAGTCAATACTTTTGAGAATCACCGTTAAATGAGTTTTGTCTAAGAAAATAATGTTATTTTATCAAAAAAAGGAAAGTACGTACTTTATCGTACGCTTAATAAAAAAGCTATTGACTAGCTATCACATCAGACTGAACTTTAGTACAATATAGTTTTCGGTGCAGCTGCGCCAAAAGTTTCTTTGCATTAAATATTTTTTATTTTGAAAATAGTTTCACATAGGTTTTTTTTATACAAAGCGAAGTCTATAAATTTGTAATTTGATATGGTTTAAGACTTTTCACGCAAAGCTATTTTTATAATTTTCTAATATTTTATTTTGTAACAATGTATAAACGTACAAAATTTATTTAAGGCTACTTTCTGATACCATTTCTTTTGTAGAATAATCTTGTAAAGAAAGAGTTTTTATGTAGTACAGTAAGCAATACTTTTTCTAGAAATACGAGAGTTACGCGTGTACACACAGAAAAACATACTGTATCCAAGTATATAATAAGTTTATATATCCGCAAATATATTATAAGATCTTTGTAAGTATTTAATTTACTCAAAATACACTCTAAATCTTAGTAAATTTGTATTTTGAGTAAATTAAATACTTACGAAAATCTTATAATATATTTGCGGATATATAAACTTATTATATACTTGATACAGTATGCATTTTTCTGTGTGTACTCTTGGCGTTATTTTTACTTTTTTTGAAAATTGTTTTGGAATAGGTGGTAAGATTGTTGATCTAGAAAAACTCAGACTGCGGTTCAAATCCCCTATTGAATATTCTACGGATAGTTTTTTCAGATACATTTCAATTGAAAAACAAACATATAGAATATATTTAGTTATATCTATGTATATGTGTGGTTAACTATAATACTATATATATATATTTCAGTTTATTCTAATATTTATATTTTTAAGTTATCTAAAACTGATTAGAAATTGGTCAGAAATTGATTTAGAGAAACTGACTAGTTTTATTATCCAGTTACTGATCAAACAAGCGTCTATCAAACTTAGCGATGTTTAGCAAGTATTACGAAATACTGGTCAGTAACTAGACACACTGGTAGTTACCAGCTATAATCTGTTTAAAGTTTTATTCGGTTACATATATATGTTTGTTTTTATATTGTGAGCTCGATTTCAAATAATCAAGCACGTCATCGCGCGCGCAACAACGTGCAACGATGTTGATGCGACGACAATGCAGCATCAAATATATTTGTACAGCTAAACAGCCGCTGCTACGCAGCGTGATCTCTCTCTTTCCCCTCTCTCTCCCTCTCTTTTTATCTCCTCTCTCTTTCCAGCAGTCTGGTTTCACATTATATTAATTTCCTGGAACTGCGATTTAAGCGACACTCGAGCGTGACGCGCGCTCGTTTCTGTAAACTCTCTATGGTCTATTACGAGAGAGGTTTAATGTCAATTACATACATATACACAAAGACTATTAACACAACACAGCCGACGACTCCACTGTTACGATCTCTTTTGCAATTGTAACAAATGCAGGTCGCCAAACTATATAATTCAATTAAGCATAAATTAACAACAAAACAAAACCGTTATACTTGAAATTCAATCAAACAAATTACTTTCCTAAAACATTTTTGAATATTACGACGTTACAATTTTGCGTGTGAAACATCCTGTATATACTGTGTACACATCGATCGTATTCCGCGTTGCTGCTTAAACGAACAGTCCCGTCGCATCTGTCCGCGTGTCGCCAATGCGGCGGCGGTTAGCGGCGCGTCAATGCGCAGATTGTCGCCGAACTCTCTCGACTGCATCTGCTGAAGTGTGGTCGAAATTACCGTAGAGACGCGCACGGTTCAAACGCGTGTGAGTCCCTTATTCAAGAGAGTGGCTCGATCGATCGATCGGGACGCGGATTGAAAGATAGTGGAGCCGGAGACAACCGCTGAGCATGCGAGAACGGAGACTCGGCATTCTATGGAGACGACGGTCGGAATCATGCATAACTTCGGCGAATAACCGCATTCTCTATCCCCTTTACCTCCCGGCTCCCTCTTGGAAAATGCATCTCGTATCGATGACCGACGACCGCGTATACCGGCACGTGCCTCAAAATCATCCTTTGAATACCATCCTTTCGGAAAGGCGCCGTAGCGTTGTCCGCGTGTCAAGCATTGCAATTCGCTTGTACATATATATAAAGTTAAAGCACAATTTGAGTTCGCGATATATCTATAAATCCACATTATTTGATCTAATATTTTTTTTTTACTTATCTAATTGATGTAAGTATGTCATTTATAAAAAGAAAAAAACTTTCTCTTAAACGTGAATATTAAAATATATTCCTCTGATATTCTGACCGTAAAATTTCGTTTCCCGATGCTTTCCTTCTGGCATCATCCTTTACCGCGCTCGGTTCTCGCAGAATCGCTCCTCGTTAATGGATTGCTCGGTAGAAAATTAAATTTACCTTATCACTATTTATACGTGGTGGCCGTGCATGGCGCGCAAAAACTGTACTGGCTTAATACGATTGAGCTGCCTGCATCTATTTGCACCAATATCTGCGCCGCCGCGTTGTTAAATAAACCACTGCGCATTCTCTTGATAATGTCACTCTTTTTTTGCGACCTTATTGCGAAACGCGTTGCATCGAATATCATGCAAAATGATAAATTATGTATTAGAAGGAAGAGAATGGTAAAATATTCAAAGTTTCTCAGCACGCACTTTTATGTTAAACGTGAACTACTTGGATCCGCTTTGCACTTTGTATCTCAAAAAGAAAAAACTGTATAATCTGCAATGAAACTTAAGGGATTAAAAAGTATTTTGAATAATTTTTTTAAGTTATCGATGATAATGCATTTATAAAGTAAATTTAATATTCGAAAAAAGTTGAAGTTCAAGATTTGAAAGTAATACGTAAATAAAATATAAGCTTGAACAACTAAACGAAAGAGTGCGAAGTTAAAAAGCGTTATATATTTCTCTTCTTTCTTTTTATTTCGCGACAAAATCGCGATGGTGCACGCAAAGTCTTATCAATCATAGGAAATTTTCTGACCGATCAATCTTAAAAGAACCACACTAATATCGCACGTCACGTTTTCAGATAACGCGTTTTTCATCGTCCGCTTACTTCTTCTTTGTCCTTCCTCTGTCTCGTCTCTCGACGAATGACAATCGTTCCGTCGGTATTGCCGAGCTGTTTCCTCCTTGCCTCCTTTCGGTGCCTGCTCTATTCCGTGACGCGAATCGATAATCCCCGATCGACAAAACTGTCGTGACTGTTATGGACGAGACCGAATATTCATTTTTTTCCTCGCATGTGTTGGAACGAATACGACGGCGTCATCTTTTTCGCATACTTGACAGAATAATAAAATTTTGACAAAATAATAAAATTTTAGTTTAAAACGTAAATTTAATACATGTATATATGTATATATATATTAAAAATAATAAACTTCTTTACGAGTCTTATCAAATAAAAGAATGCGAAATATATAATAAATATCTTTAAACTTTTACAAAAATTAAGAAAAATTTGCAAGTCGTTAGCCTCAAAACTACATCAACGTAATGTAATACGAAGAAAATACTGTTTTTTTTTCAAATTTCAAATACATCGTTAGCAGCCACGCAACGTTGAGCAAAAGTACGCATAAAATAGTAAGAGTCGTCTCCTCTACTGTTCCGAGGGATCGCAATCTAATCCTTAACAACGAGATCATTATTTTCTATCTTATTTCTCTTTCGTTCGCTTCTCTTCGGTTTCTCGTTCTTGACGCTTTTGCGAGTCGCGACCTTGTTTGTCTCTCCATCTCGAATTGCTTTTCTGGTTTCGAAACGCGTTTGGAAAAGTGAATCGTGTTCTTCCGGCAACATCATTATATCGTGTAAGTTTAGGAACACCTGTCATTCAAACGCCAACACACTAGTTTAATTGTCTAACATTCCTATTTTATCGAATAGAAAATTAAATTATCAGAAAATTATCTTTAGATACGCGAGCATTTCGATATTACTCGAAAAACTTGCATTTGTTCGCTATTCATTTCAAACTAAATTCACCGGGCTAGCATTTCAATATTTATATGTCAGGCGCACACATAGCTCTTTTCCGCATTGTTTAATAAATTTCAGTTCAGCTGGCATCGCGTTACAAGCTAACAAAGGAGTGTAAGCCGTGTAAGAAGCAAAGCGCCGCCACTTGAAAACGGATTATGTAAATCAAGAGACGCGCGGGCGTCTCTCGCTGGCGGATTTATGCGCATTGACCTCGCGCTTTTCGCCAGGTACCGTTCTTCAAGACGTTCCTCCCTTGTAACAAACGTCGCCGCCGAAGGAGGTAACAAACAACGCGGAAAGCGACAAACAACACGTGGCAATAACAGCGTCGTGTCTTCCGTAAGTTGTCTTCCTTCATTCTAAACACGGCGATAAACGGCGCGATCCCTATCGAGCCATTTCCACGCGCCAGCACAAAGGGTGATACAGGACGGAGAGCGGGTCTATTAAGGTAAAAAGACTCGGCGTGTGCTTCCGAGACTGTTAAGAGGAAGGTTTTGGTAAAAACGCTTCCAGAGTCGTTCCCTACTGTCGCTCGTACATTTAGGCTAAGAGAAAGGGAAAGAAACTATGTACGCAGCGTCGGTATTAGTGCGCTCTAGACAAAAAGATAGAGGTTATTCTTGCACGACCAGCCCGTACTTTTGCCCTCTCCTGTCTTTTCCTACGTGTATTAGCACGGTAAAGCAGACACGATATTTAGGATGAGTTCACACGGCTCACTTATCGCGCAGAGTGAATTTGCTTGGACAAAGCAAATTCGTTAAAAATTTGCATTTAGCTAGTTTCCATTAAAACATGTTATAACAGTAACATTACGTAAAAAGTACCTTACTTGATAAAACACATTTAAGCCTAATTATCCCTAATTTAAAAAACTCAGATTATCTGAGCATCATAAAGTTTTTTCTCGTTACGTTGTAACAATTCTCCACTTTTTAGAAATATAAATTTACATTACTGTTTAAAAACAAATTTGATGATATAAAAGTTAAAGTTAACCGATTAAATGATCGATAAGACAATTAAGGAAACGCCCAGCGACTAGCGTTGTAAACAACATTATTACTCACTCCGTCTTGAGCAAACCGCCCGTTTTTTAAACCGTTTTTAATCCCTGCCGTCGTCAATCCTGAAACACATCACTTAGCGTCGCTGGGACGCAGTAATTACGTCCGGGAAACCAAGAGAAATTGGGATTCGGACGCGAAGAGCGAGAGCTCTCCGCCAGACAATACTCGTTTGAATTTCTATGAGCAGTCGCCGATCACCATTTGTAAACGCGACGAAGGAGGGGACGACTGTTTGTCGAACGTGACGATATGTTCGGTCGGTGACGGCTCGCGATCGATATTCGATACGTCGCAAGCATCGTCGCGTGTCTCTGAGGAATCTACAATTTCACGTGATACATCTTCGTGATCGCGCATCACGCCGAGCGAGAGTATGAAAAATGCGCGATTTAACAAAAAGAAACGATTCAAGCGATATTTGTCATAATGATGTATAGCTGCGCCGAAATGAGATAATTGAGGTGCCAAAATTTCTGCTGGAACTCTCATCGCGAAGTTATTATTGGTCTGCCACGCGAATCTGTCGATAGTTCTTCACAATACATTCTTCACTTATCGAGCTTTTTATTCGCGAACAGACTATTACACTTTTAAATTGCCCGGCCAAATCGTACTGAAGGTGGTGAAGTCGTAAACTTTGAGGAATGGCGAACTTTTGCAATTTCCCAATAATCCCTTTAAACTACGATAGTTCTAAAGTTTAATTTTCTTCGGGAGGTGCACGTGGGGGGACAAAGCGTTCCCATTTAAAGAAAATAAGAAGATACGGGAGGCAGGAAATTTTATTCCGCGCGCGGAAAACTTTCTCAATGTATCGCCATTCACGCGTTCGCGCCGCACGAGTCTCGCCTTTGCTTAGTCTCTCTCTGCGCGCATGCGCAGGCGCGGATTATATTGGCAATTTTTTAATACAAATTTCCGCCAAAATGAAGATAAACATCAGAGCAATAAGAATTCAAACTAACTCGCGATAAAAACATAAGCATATATTGTTATATAAAGCATATTAACGTTAATTTAGAACAAATAATTCACTAAACTGAGTTAACCTGAGAAGTAAACTTATATAGATATGAAGTTTGATTTAGGGTAACTGTCCCTATTAGTGTGCCTGTCCCG